>NW_022680603.1:0-109764 GCF_009764315.1 Trachypithecus francoisi | reverse complement strand
CAGGAAGGGTGTGGTGGCTCACTGCTATAATCCCAACAACTCTAAAGGCCAAGGTGAGAAGACCGCTTGAACCCAGGAGTTCGAAACCGGCCTGGGCAACATAGCGAGACCCCTGTCTCTACAAAAAAATACAAAAATTAGGCCAGGCGTGCACCACTTCCGGCTAATTTTTGTATCTTTTGTATGGACGGGGTTTCATCCTGTTGCCCAGGCTGGTCTCGAACTCCTGAGCCCAAGCCATCCATCCTCCCGCCTCGGCCTCCCAAAATGCTGGGATTACAGGGCCCAGCCAGCCTCATGTTTTCTTTAAGCAGTCCCTCCCTGTTGCACACTTGGATAGTTTTCTTTTTTTTTTTTAGACAATTTACCTCAGTCTCGCAGACTGCAGTGCTGTGGTGGGATCATAGCTCACTGAAGCCTTGAATCTTGGGGTTCAAGTAGCTGGGGGGCTGAGGTGGGACTTCAGAGATGGGGTCGCACCGTGTTGCCCAGGCTACTCTTAAGCGCCTGGCCTGAAGGGATCCTCCCGCCTCTGCCGCGCATAAACATAGTTTCCTATTTTTGACCAACATAAACCCTGTGCTGAGTTGGAGTTTTTCAACTACCCTTCTCCAGCAACCTACAGGACCTGGCGGGGATGTCCGGGTTACCAGGCTCCACTCCAAGGAAAAGATAGCCCTGCTCTAGGCACTGCACCGCCACTGTGACGTCCTCGAAGGTCCGCCTCTATGACGCCGCCGAAGGCACCCCCGCTTCACAAGCGGAGCCCATCGGAACTCGAGGCGGGGCTGCTGGATCTTCCAGGAGCGCCCAGACACGGGCGGGTGGCCACGGGTGGCCACAGGCGCTGGGCAGGATGGCAGCGGCCGCAGAGCGGGCCCTTCCACGTCTGCAGGCTCTGGCCCGGCAGCCACCACCCATAAGCAATGAGGAGGAGCTTTATGACTGCCTGGACTACTACTACCTGCGCGACTTCCCTGCCTCAGGGGCGGGGCGCAGCAAGGGCCGCACTCGGCGCGAGCAGGCGCTGCGCACCAACCGGCCTGCACCTGGCGGGCACGAGCGCAAGGTCCTGCAGAAGCTCCTCAATGGCCAGCGCAAGCGCCGCCAGCGCCAGCTGCAGACCTGGCTGCGCACTCGCCCCACCTGAGCCTGGGTAAGGGCGCCCAACACCTCCCCCAACCAGGGCCCGGGGACCCTGGTAGCGTCCCCCCATCGTGCGACGCTGCTCGCCCTAGGCAGAATCGGCTGCCTCTGAGGGAGCTGCATTAGGGAACTGCACCCGCCAGCTTGGCCTCTGACGGCCGTTGCAATAGCATTAAAGCCTTTGGAACTTCGGAGGTGGGTACAAGGGGCTAGGAAACGAAGACAACATCTTTTTAAAAAATATAAGCGATTGATAGCTGGGTGCGGTGGCTCACGCCTGTAATCCCAACACTTTGGGAGGCCGAGGCGGGCGGATCACGAGGTTAGGGGATCGAGACTATCCTGGCCAATATGATGAAACCCCATCTCTACTAAAATATGTATTTAAAAAGCCGGCAATTGTGGCGCACGCCTGTAGTCCCAGCGACTTGGGAGGCTGAGGCACGGGAATCGCTTGAACCCGGGAGGTGGAGGTTGCAGTTAGCCGAGTGCCACTGCACTCCAGCCGGGCGACAGAGAGAGACTCCGTCAAAAATATATATATATATAATATATATATATGTGCGATCGAGCCCGGGAGGTTGAGGTTTCAGTGAGCCAAGATTGCGCCACTGCTCTCCAGCCTGGGTGACAGAGGGAGACCCTGTCTCTAAAAAAAAAATATGCAAGAAAGAGCTGTTCTTCCGGTGCTCATGCTCAGACTGAAGAAAGTAATTGGGCTGGGCCCAGTGGCTCAGGCCTGTAGTACCAGCACTTTGGGAGGCCCAGGCGGGCGAATCGCTTTAGTTGGAGACTGGCGTGGTCAACATGGTGAAACCACGTTGCTACAAAAATACAAAAAATTAGCTGGGCGTGGTGTCGCGAGCTTGTAGTCCCCTACTTGCATGGCTGAGGCGGCAGGATTGCTTGAATCCAGGCGGTTGAAGCTGCAGTGAGCCATGATCCCCCACTTCACTCCAGTCTGGGCGACAAAGTGATACCCTGTGTCAAAAAAAGAAAAACAAAAAAAGTAACTGACCTGTGTTTTTGTCTTATTTCCTACAGGATACCGAAGGACCTGTTCAAAGTATTTTCTGTAACTCCAACTGTAACTTGTTTCTGAGGAGGAGAGAATCCATGTTTGGTCAACAGAACTTTTCCGTCACTTAAGTTTACTGCTTCCATATCTTTTCCTTACTTGATTGTTAATTAAGTAGTGTCCAAGTGGATTAGCCTTTTGAGGGTTTATTAATTAAAAGAGAGCAGCAAGAATGGCATTTTAACTCTCCTGGTTTTTTTTCAGTTACTATGGTAACTCTTTTCAAGTCCACAAATGATTTGTTCTTATCTGTAAAGAAAAGGTCACAAAGATAAGCAGAGAGAGACTAAAGATAGGAATATGTGTAAGATTTCTACCTAAATGTAGTTTAGGAGTACACTAAGTAGTTCATTACTGTAATCCCAGCACTTTGGGAGGCTGAGGCAGCCAGGTCACCTGAGGTCAGGAGTTCAAGACCAACCTGGCAAACATGGCAAAACCCCATCTCTACTAAATATACAAAAATTAGCCGGACGTGGTAGTGGGTGCCTGTATCCCAGCTACTCGGGAGCCTGAGTCAGGAGAATTGTTTGAACCTGGAAGGCCAAGGTTGCAGCGAGCCAAGATGATGCCACTGTGCTACAGCCTGGGCGACAGAGCAAGACTACATCTCAAAAAAAAAAAAAAAAGGTTTCTACCTAAATGTCATAGACTACTCTGAAGGTTAATATTTGCATATTATAATGTATATTGCACGGCGTGCCAATCTCAAATAATCAAAAGGGTCAGAATCTAAAGGGAGTTTATTCATGCACAGAGTTTTAGGAGGGCCACCTGGGAAGCACAGATACGGAAGAGTGGAAGTCAGTGTTCCGAGGCTTAGAAGTTTGGGATCACTTACAAAGTTTAGAGAAGCTTAGCTGAATTAAAGCATATCTCCATTTAAGGGTTAATACATAGTTAATCTGATTAGTCCAGGTGGTCTTTCTTTCACTCTGTCACCCAGGCTGGAGTGCAGGGGCACCATAGCAGCTCACTACAGCCTCAACCTCTCAGGCTCAAGCCATCCTCCCACCTCAGCATCCCTAGTAGCTGGGACTACAGGCGCGTACCAACACACCCAATTAATTTTTGTATTTTTTGTAGAGACGGGGTTTTGCCACATTGCCTAGGCCGGTCTCAAACTCCTGGGCTTAAGAGATCCACTTACCTCAGCCTCTCAAAGTGCTGGGATTACAGGCATGAGTGACTGCACCCAGATGAGGTGGTCTTTTTTCTGGGAAAGGTGTGTTTAACCTTTCACACTGAATATGTAAGTCATGGGGTCTTTTGTGCCATCTGGTGTGAGTTAGGTACAGAACAATAAAGGAGGCAGTTAATCTCTAACAAAGATGAGTGATTGGAAGGCGAGGAGGACTAGTCTCTGCTCTCTCATAGTCATTTACAGTATGAAAATAAGGAAAGAATAAATTATAATTTAAGAACCAGAAGTTACAAACATGCTATGCGACTCAATCAGGGTGTAACTTCCCCCTTGGTGTGATAAATTTATATGGGGTCCTGAAACTTTTTTTTATAGTTGCTAGGTTCTCCACACTATTGATCCCACAACAATTCTTTGAGGTAGATGCTGCTATCCACATTTTTTTTTTTTTTTTTGAGACAGTGTCTTGCTCTGTTGTCCAAGCTGGAGTGCAGTGGCATGATCTTGGCTCACTGCAACCTCTGCTTCCTGGTTTCAAGCAATTCTCCAGACACAGCCTCCCAAGTAGCTGGGATTACAGGTGCCCACAACCATGCCTGGCTAATTTTTGTAATTTTCATAAAGACCAGGTTTCACCTTGTTGGCCAGGCTGGTCTCAAACTCCTGACCTCAGATGATCTACCTACCTCAGCCTCCCAAAGCGCTGGGATTACAGGCATGAACTACTGTGCCCAGCCCACATTTTAGAAAAGGGATTCTAAGGCACAGAGAGTTCAAATACCTTTCCAAAGATGACACAGCTAATTAGATAGCAGACCAGGTAGCCTGACCCCAGGACTTTTGCCCTTGGCCTCTATACTACTTTGTTGAGCACAGCAGTAAATATTTCATATGTAGTTTTATCCAGAATTGCCCTGTTGGTTGTGGTAAACCTTGTTTTGTTCTCCTGAGACGGGGGCAAGCTCTGTTGCCCAGGCTTCTGGTGTGCAGTGGCACAAACACCAGCCTCAACCTCTTGGGCCCAGACAATCCATTTCTGCCTCCCAAAGCACTGGGATTACAGGAATGAGCCATCATGCCTGGCCTCACACTAAACTTTTACAGGCAATTCACTTCCTTCAAACTAACGATAAGGAAATTATTCTGTTCTGTTTTGTTTTTACGTGTTTTTTGTTTGTTCGTTTGTTTGTTGAGACAGGGTCTTGCTCTGTTGCCCAGGCTGGAGTGTGGTGGTGCAATCATGGCTCACTTCAGCCTCGACCTCCCAGGCTCAAGCAATCCTTCCGCCTCAGCCTGCCAAGTAGTTGGGACTACAAGTACGTGCTACCACGCTTGGCTAACTTTTGTATTTTTTTGTAGAGACAGGTTTTCACCATGTTGCCCAGGCTGGTCTTAAACTCTTGGGCTCAGCCATCCTTCACGAACCTCAGCCTCCCAAAATGCTGGGATTACAGGCGTGAGCCACTGTGCCTGGCTGATGCTGTTCTTTTCAACTGCATTTGTTGGTTTTTTTTGTTTGGGTTTTTGTTTTTGTTTTTGTTTTTGTTTTTGAGATGGGGTCTCACTCTGTCTCCCAGGCTGGAGTGCAGTGGTGCAATCTCTGCTCACAGCAGGCTGGTCTCAAACTCCTGACCTCAGATGATCTTCCCACCTCTATACCCCAAAGTGCTGGGATTACAGGTGGTATCAACTGCACCTGGTGATTTTGCTCATTTAGATACTTGAACTTTTAATTTAAAAAAATGAGCTGGAGTGCAGTGGCATGATCTCGGCTCACTGCAACCTCTGCCTACCGGGTTCAAGTGATTCTCCTGCCTCAGCCTCTCAAGTAGCTGGGACTACAGGTGCATGCCACCACACCCAGGTAATTTTTGTATTTTTAGTAGAGATGGGGTTTCACCATGTTGGCCAGTATAGTCTTGATCTCTTGAACTTGTGATCTGCCCGCCTCGGCCTCCCAAAGTGCTGGGATTACAGGCATGAGCCACCGCCCCTGGCCAAAAACACTTTTTTTTTTAAGACAGAGTCTCACTCTGTCTCGCAGGCTACAGTACAGTTGCACAGTCACAGCTCACTGCAGCCTCAACTTCCTGAACTCAAGTGATTCTCCCATCATAGTCTCCCAAGTATCTGAGACCACAGGTACACACCACCACACCCAGCTAATTTTTTTGTATTTTGTAAAGGAGGGGTTTTGCCATGTTGCCCAGGCTGGTCTCAAACTCCTGGCCTCAAGCGATCTTCCAGACTCAGCCTCCCAAAGTGCTGGGATTATAGGCATGAGACACTGTGCCTGACCTTTTTAATTAAATTTAAATTATAAATGTGGTCACTGTAGGAAATATGTGTATTACTTATCTACTGCTATGTAACAAACTACTCCAAACCTAGTGACTTAAAATAAATACTTAGGGCCGGGCCCAGTGGTTCATGCCTGTAATCCCAACAGTTTGGGAGGCTGAGGTGGGCAGATCACTTGAGTCCAGGAGTTCAAGACCAGGCTGGGCAACATTGTGAGATTCCATCTCTACAGAAAATGCAAAAATTAGCCAGGTGTGGTAGTGCACACCTGTGGTCCCAGCTACTCAGGAGGCTGAGTCAGGAGAATCACTTAACCCCGTGAGGCAGAGGTTGCAGTGAGCCAAGATCACACCACCGTACTCCAGCCTGGGTGACAGAGTGAGACTCTGTCTCAAAAATAAACAAATATAAAAAAATACTTAGGATCTCCATTTCTGTGGGTCAGGAATTCTGGAGTGGCATAGCTGGGTCATTTGGTCTCAGGGTGTCTCATGACATTGCAGTCAAGCTGTCTACTGATACTGCAGTCACCTAAAGCCTATTTCCAAGGTGGCTCACTTATGTGACTGCTGACCTGAGGGCTCAGTTTCTGTCACATGAGCCTCTCTACAGGCTGCTTAGCTGTCATGGTGTGACAGCTGGTTTTCCCAAGTGAGTAATCAAACAGTGAACAAGGAGGAAGCCACAGTACCTTTTATGATGTAGTCTGCAAAGTTGCAAACCATCACTTTTGGTTTTACTATCTGTCAGAAGGGAATTAGGCAACCCAGCCCACACTCAAGGGGACAGGGACTGGGCTCCACCTTTTGAAGAGAGTATCAAATAATTTGTGGACATATTTTAAACTACCATGCTATGTTTAATTATTGCAAGTATGGTCACTGTAGAAAAACTGGAAAATAGGGACAAGCAAAAAAAAAAAAAATCACTTATAATTCCTTGACTCAATGGATAACATTATTAGTTGGGTATATATAATTCCAATATTCAAAATATATATTTACTTTCTCAAAATATAAATATACTGTGTACTATCATGTAATCTGCTCTTTCACGCAATGTATGTATTGTAAAAATACCTTTCATGTCAAATATTCTTTCCTAATTTTTTTTTCTTGAGTTTCCTTCTTGTCGCCCAGGCTGGAGTGCAATGGTGCAATCTCAGCTTACTGCAACCTCTGCCTCCTGGGTTCAAGCAATTCTCCTGCCTTAGCCTCCCAAGTAGCTGGGATTACAAGCATGAGCCACCACACCCAGCTAATTTTTTGTATTTTTAGTAGAGATGGGGTTTCACCATGTTGGCCAGGCTAGTCTCAAACGCCTGACCTCAAGTGATCTGCCCACCTCGGCTCCCTAAAGGGCTGGGATTACAGATTTGAGCCACTGTGCCCAGCCCCTCCTAACATTTTTTCATGGCTGCATACATTTCATCATATGTATGTATCGTAACTTATTTAACAAATTCTATTATAGGACACTTAGGTTGTTTACAAGTTTTCCCTGTATTATACATTTTGTTAAATGAACATCCCTACAACACATTTATTGGTACAATCATGACAGTTTCTTAAATTCCTAGAAGTAAAATTTCTGGGACACAGTTTGCATAATTTTAAAACTTCAAATGCCTGTTACCTAATTTGAGCAGAAGGTTTACTACAATATTCAAGAGTCCATTCAGCCAATGTCGTATCTATGATAACACCTGCAAAAGTTCAAATATTGATAACTATAAGTAAATTTGTTGAGAGTGACTGAAATCACTATGGAATGAGAAGTTGCTATAGAAATTTTACTAAAGAGTGAACTGGCCAGGCACAGTGGCTCACACTTGTAATTCTAGTACTTTGAGAGGCCGAGGCAGGTGGATCACTTGAGGTCAGGAGTTTGAGACTAGCCTGACCAACATGGTGAAACCCCATCTCTACTAAAAATACAAAATTAGTCGGGTATGCTGGTGCACACCTGTAATCCCAGCTACTTGGGAGGCTGAGGCAGGAGAATTGCTTGAACCTGTGAGGCGGAGGTTGTAGCAAGCCAACATCGCACCTGGGCAACAAGAGCGAAACGCCATCTCAAAAAAACAGAGTGGGCCGGGCGCGGTGGCTCAAGCCTGTAATCCCAGCACTTTGGGAGGCCGAGACGGGTGGATCACGAGGTCAGGAGATGGAGACCATCCTGGCTAACACGGTGAAACCCCGTCTCTACTAAAAAAAAATACAAAAAAGTAGCCGGGCGAGGTGGCGGGCGCCTGTACTCCCAGCTACTTGGGAGGCTGAGGCAGGAGAATGGCGTAAACCCGGGAGGCAGAGCATGCAGTGAGCTGAGATCACGCCACTGCACTCCAGCCTGGGTGACAGAGCAAGACTCCGTCTCAAAAAAAAAAAAAACAGAGTGAACTTCACACATCTGTCTCAGCAAACTATAAATGATATGTAGCAGAATTCTGGTATTTTCAATTCTGAGTTTTTTGTTCTTTGTTTTAATTAACTTTTTCTTAATTTGTTTTTTGGATAGAATGTATTAACTGCTTCAAAATCCAAAAGCTACTGAATGCCCCTAACCCCACCACAGACACCCAGTCCCACTGCCTAAAGGCAACCAGTGTTATCAACTTCAGATATTTTATGCATATACAATATGATCTTTTTGTTCTGTTTTACACAAATAGCACACTGTACTCAATTCTGTCCCTTGCTTTTTTATCACTTGTAGTTTATTTTGGAAATCATTTCATATCAATATACAGAGAAGATTCCTCATTCTTTTTTTATAGTTGCCTATTATGTGAATATGCCTTTTTTTTTTTTTTTTTTTTTTGAGATGGAGTCTTGCTCTGTCGCCCAGGCTGGAGTGCAGTGGTGCAATCTTGGCTCACTGCAACCTCTGCCTCCCAGGATCACGCCATTCTCCTGCCTCAGCCTCCCAAGCAGCTGGGACTACAGGCACGCGCCCCCACGCCCGGCTAATTTTTGTATTTTTACTAGAGACAGGTTTCACCATGTTAGCCAGGATGGTCTCGATCTGTTGACCTCGTGATCCGCCTGCCTCGGCCTCCCAAAGTGCTGGGATTACAGGTGTGAGCCACCGCACCCGGCCTGCCATTATTTTTTTAACCAATTTTCTATTGGCAGGAATTTGGGTTTTCTCCAATCCCTTACCAACACAAAATAACTTTGTATGAACATCTAATATTCTTTCAATTTAGGAATGAATAACTTAGCCACGTTTGAGTAAAATTGTGTCTGTTCTGGTCTGGATTCCTTTCTGTCTTAAATTGTCCAAAGTTCTCCTCACTCTAAACTCTTCTTGTGCCAGGATGTATCCTATGTAAGACTCATTTTCTTCATCTCTGCTTATGAATTATCTAAAAGTAAGTAAAAAGTCGTATTATTTGTAAAGCATTCATTCCTTTAAGAAGTTATGTAATAATAAAGCTTTGTTTTTTACAAAAGGTTTTTGTATTATTCACCCTTTTTTGTTCGAACAATCTTTTAATTTT
Organism: Trachypithecus francoisi; assembly: GCF_009764315.1. Classification (NCBI taxonomy): domain Eukaryota; kingdom Metazoa; phylum Chordata; class Mammalia; order Primates; family Cercopithecidae; genus Trachypithecus; species Trachypithecus francoisi. The sequence goes on along the minus strand of NW_022680603.1, from coordinate 100,593 downwards.
TTTATTTCAATAGTTTTGGGGGAACAGGTGGTGTTTGGTCACATAGAAAAGTTATTTAGTGGTGATTTCTGAGGTTTTGATACACCCGTCACCCGAGCAGTGTACACCGTACTGAACAGTGTAGTCTTTTATCCCTTATCCCCCTAGCACATCCCTCCAAATCCCCAGAGCCCATTATATCATTCTTTTGCCTTGGCATCCTCATAGCTTAGCTCCCACATTATTCACCCTTTAGTTCCAAGTACATTCTGCTGTTGCTGGGACATGGGAAGGCTGTTTTAAAACTCCACTTCCGGCCAGGCGCGGTGGCTCAAGCCTGTAATCCCAGCACTTTGGGAAGCCGAGACGGGCGGCTCACGCGGTCAGGAGATCGAGACCATCCTGGCTAACACGTGAAACCCCGTCTCTACTAAAAAATACAAAAAACTAGCCGGGCGATTTGGCGGGCACTTGTAGTCCCAGCTACTCGGGAGGCTGAGGCAGGAGAATGGCGTAAACCCAGGAGGCGGAGCTTGCAGTGAGCTGAGATCTGGCCACTGCACTCCAGCCTGGGCGCGAGACTCCGTCTCATTAATTAATAAATAAATAAATAAAAACTCCACTTCCTCTGGTGGAAGGGAGAAATTTCTGATTTACATCAAGCAGAAATGGGGGTTCCATCTCTGCTTCCTCTTACTTTAGCGATGCTTAATGTAACCGTTGAAAGCATTTCAGGCTGGGCCTGGTGGCTCATGCCTGTAAGCCTAGCACTTGGAGGCCGAGGTGGGCGGATCACCTGAGGTCAAGAGTTCGAGACCAGCCTGACCAACATGGTGAAACCCTGTTTCCACTAAAATAAAAAATAAGCCCGGGGTGTTGATGTGCGCCTGTAATTCCAACTACTTGGAAGGCTGAGGCAGAATCGCTTGAATCCGGGAGGTGGAGGCTGCAGTGAGTCCAGAACGCACAACGCGCCACTGCACTCCAGCCCGGGAGACAGAGCGAGACTACATGTCCAAAAAAAAAAAAAAATTTCACACCAAGTATCACTAAAGCACAGATCCTTGGGGCCTTTGCAAATGCTGTTCTCTCTTCCTGTAATGTTTTTATCCTTCATAAACACATGGCTTGCTTCCCCCTATCTCTTCCAGGACTCAGTTCAAATGACCCCCGCCTTGCATAACCTCTTAATTTCCAGTCTCCTTCCTCGCTTTTCATGTCACCACCACCTGATTTACATAGGCGTTTGTGTCTCCCCTCCTTGAAACTTCGTGAAGGTAGAATCTCATCTGATTTGGTTAAGTATCTCCAGAACCTAGCTAGCCACTCAGTCAATTATTGTTGAATTTACCAGTGTATGGTTACTATCCCAATTCTGGACGCAAATTCTATAATACATACGAAAAGGAACTGAAAATAAATAGTAATACATAAATGTAAAACATTATTGCTGCCTGAATTTAACTTTTGCTGACTGGATCCACAGACAAGAAATACCAAATAGAACTAACTCAACTCTGTCGATTCTTGACGAAAACGATTTCTTTCATTCAGTTCATACTACGCGTCCACATTGTGCCTCCAAAAATATTTGCCCTTATAACTGAATGCTCAGAAAGGCTAAGCAATCTGCCCAAGGTCCCCTGGCAATCCAGCCAGAGATGTGAGGCACTCTTAAGGTTGGATTTAATACAAATGTTTGAAGGAAGCAGCGATGGTCCAGCTGCGCTAGGAAGCAAAATGCTAAGTGGTCTGATGCGAGGACCGGAGGACAAGGTTTGCGGACCAACCACAGGAACTTCCAGGTTTTAAAGATCTTGGCGCCAAGTTCATGACGTCGGTCGCGAAGGACGAGGCGTCCCCGTGACGTCCTGCTCTTCCAGTGACCTTCAGGCCGCAGAGACGTCGGAGAACGGAAGTCCTCTGCCTGTGTGCTGGTTGGTTGCGCGTTAAGGCCAGCTCCGCCTCCCGTCTTCCGGTCTTCTCAGAAGTCGCTTAGCTCTTCGCGGGTTGTTACAGGTCCAGAGGTCGAGCTGTCGGGTACCTAGGATGCCGCGTGGAAGCCGAAGCCGCACCTCCCGCATGGCCCCTCCGGCCAGGTGAGACCATCACGGGGTCTGAGACCAAAGCGTGGCCGTCAGGACCCTACTGGGGCAATGACGCAGAGGGAGGCCACGGGCGGGGGCGAACCAAGGCCAGCTGCGGCGTGGGCTCGCCTCGGCCAGGCGGGGGTAGATGGAGCGTAAAACGTGTGTTAGGGGAGTGTGGGGAGGGAATTCACTTACAGAAAAAGCTTCCTATCCAAACAAGGGGAAAGGCATAACGTTATGGCCAGGTGGTAGGAAGGCATAACCTTTGACCTCACCCAAGGAAATGATGCGGAAATGGTCAGAGGGAGCGTGATACGTATGAAGATGTTTAAATACTTGCAGGACATAATTAGTCTTTTGTTATTTAAGAAGGGGGTCTCAAAATTGTTGAAAGCATCTGAACGTTGAACAGATGAGGAATAGTTGAAGTTGCTTTTGGTATAATAGTTCAGACGATGGCCGGGCGCGGTGGCTCAAGCCTGTAATCCCAGCACTTTGGGAGGCCGAAACGGGCGGATCACGAAGTCAGGAAATCGAGACCATCCTGGCTAACATGGTGAAACCCCGTCTCTACTAAAAAATACAAAAAACTAGCCGGGCGAGGTGGCGGGCGCCTGTAGTCCCTGCTACTCGGGAGGCTGAGGCAGGAGAATGGCGTAAACCCGGGAGGGGGAGCGTGCAGTGAGCTGAGATCCGGCCACTGCACTCCAGCCCGGGCCACAGAGTGAGACTCCGTCTCAAAAAAAAAAAATAGTTCAGACGAGTCACTTTCGCCAGTCTTGTTTTCTAATGTGTAAAATGAAGGAATTGGACCAGATTATTTCCCCAGTTGACCATCTTTAGGTCTTAATTAGAATATTTATTTATATTTTGAGTCAGAGGCTAACTCTAACTCAGGCTGTAGTGAGTGACGTAATCATGGCTAACTGCAGTCTTGACTTCCTGGGTTCAAGCTATTCTCTCACCTCAGCCTCCAGAGTAGCTGGAACTACAGGTGTGCGCCACCTGTGCACCACACCTGGCGACTTTATTCTATTTTATATTTTAGTAGAGACAGGGTCTCATTATGTGGCTCTGGCTGGTCTCAAAGTCCTGGCCTCAAATGATCCTTTCGCCTCCACTTCCCTAATCACTGGGATTACAGACAAGAGCCACCACTCCACAGCCTGTTTTTAGTTATTTGATCCCTCAATAAAATGTAAACTCTATGAATGCAGAGATTTTTGTCTCTTGTTCACAGTTTTGTTACCAGCGCCTTGTAGTTAACCTAATACTTGAATGAATGAATTCCGTAAGAATCTTTCTAACTTTTAATAGTCTATATTTCTTATGACATTGGATATGTCTTTTTTTTTTTTTTTTTTTTTTTTTGAGACAGAGTCTTGCTCTGTCACCCAGGCTGGAGTGCAGTGGCCGAATCTCACCTCACTGCAAGCTCCGCCTCCCGGGTTCACGCCATTCTCCTGCCTCAGCCTCCGGAGTAGCTGGGACTACAGGCGCCCGCCACCTCGCCCGGCTAGTTTTTTGTATTTTTAGTAGAGACGGGGTTTCACCGTGTTAGCCAGGATGGTCTCGATCTCCTGACCTCGTGATCCACCCGTCTCGGCCTCCCAAAGTGCTGGGATTACAGGCTTGAGCCACCGCGCCCGGCGACATTGGATATGTCTTTAAAGATACTATGGGCTATGTGAATACATGGAAATGGTTACAAAAAAGCAGGAAAAACTAGTTTGTCCTAGGCTATTACTATTATAAGAAAAGATTAAAGTGGCCAGGGGTGGTGGCTCACGCCTGTAATCCCAACACTTTGGGAGGCCCAGGCAGGTGGATCACTTGAGGTCAGGAGTTTGAGACCAGCCTGGCTAACATGGTGAAACTCCATCTCTACTAAAAATACAAAAAATTAGCCAGATGTGGTGGCGGGTGCCTGTATCCCAGCTACTTGGAAGGCTGAGGCAAGAGAATCGCTTGAGTCTGGGAGGCAGAGGTTGCAGTGAGCTGAGATTGCGCCATTGCACTCCAGCCTGGGCAACAAGAGCGAAGCTCTGTCTCCAAAAAAAAAAAAAAAATTGAAGAGATAAAATGATGTAAATAATTTGAAATGAAAATCTTGAGGTCCATTTTAATATGTAAGTTATTTTAAGTTGACAATTTCCAAAACTGGTTGGAATTGGGAATTTGATATATTTTGTTCTTTTCTTTCATAGCCGGGCACCTCAGATGAGAGCTGCACCCAGGCCGGCACCTGTCGCTCAGCCACCAGCAGCGGCACCCCCATCTGCAGTTGGCTCTTCTGCTGCTGCACCCCGGCAGCCAGGTCTGATGGCCCAGATGGCAACCACTGCAGCTGGCGTGGCTGTGGGCTCTGCTGTGGGACACACACTGGGTCACGCCATTACTGGGGGCTTCAGTGGAGGAAGTAATGCTGAGCCTGCAAGGCCTGACATCACTTACCAGGTGGGAATTTAGGCAGCATTTCCCTTCCATGGGTGGATTTTATGAGAAAACCCAGATGTTTGTAAGTTCCTTCTGTATAGCACTTGTCTTTGATTTTAGAACCCACTGTGCTGTTAACAGACAATGGGTTTTAAAGCCACATTTGGCCGTTGAGTTATTGCCTTAGGCCGGCACCAACAAGTACTGTACAAATTGTACTTCTTCCCAAGGAGTAGACTTGTAACAGTCCACTTGACTCACTGTAAAAACAACCACTTTTCCCTTTGAATATTTCATCCCAGTGACACTTCCTACTAACCCTGTCTTGATCTTAGTTAACGAATCAAAAATCTTGCATAGCTCTGTGCTCTTTTACCTGATATTTGCCATTACCCATCTTTCTGATGTGTATGGGTTTTCTAGTCTAATGAGCATAGGTGTATATACTCTTGTATTTCTGGTGTGCTTGAAACTGCTCCATCCATTTTTCTATAATACTGCCATTTTTCCTCCCTGAAGCTTCACAAGATAACAATTCTTGTTTATTTGCATCTTCATGAATCTTTCTGGTTATAATTGGAATTTTGTTAAAGCTGTTGGCTCTCTGCTTTTAAATATTTTCACTTTTGACTGAGCACAAAGACTTATGCCTATAATTCCAGCACATTGGGAGGCTGAAGTGAGGGGATTGCTTGAGCCCAGAAGTTTGAGATCAGGTTGGGCAACATAGTGCGACCCTGTCTTTACTAAAAGTATTTATTTAGTTTTTTCTTCTTTGGAGGTGGAGTCTTGCTCTGTCACCGAGGTTCCACCTCCCTGGTTCAAGCGATTCCCCTGCCTCAGCCTCCCAAGTAGCTGGGATTACATTTTTGTATTTTTAGTAGAGGCGGGGTTTCACCATATTGGCCAGGCTGGTCTCGAACTCCTGACGTCAAGTGATTCACCCTCCTCGGCCTCACCTCCCAAAGTGTTGGAATTACAGGTGTGACCCACCACGTTCGGCCTAAAATATTTTTTAACTAAATGAAGATTTAAATGTTTTCACTTTCCATGTTAATAGATGGAAACTTTAATTTGCATCTGGTGCTAGTTCCATTTTCCATTAACCTCAAAGAGGATGGATACTCTTCATTGTCTAGGCATACGTATGATTTTCTTTCTCAGCAATGTTGAATGTTTTGCCTTCACAGGAGCCGCAGGGAACCCAGCCGGCACAGCAGCAGCAGCCTTGCTTCTATGAGATCAAACAGTTTCTGGAGTGTGCCCAGAACCAGGGTGACATCAAGCTCTGTGAGGGTTTCAGTGAGGTGCTGAAACAGTGCCGACTTGCAAACGGTAGGTGATTTGTCCAATTTACATCAGCTTAATTCACAGTGGAACTCCTGGATCCTGTAAAACTTAGGAGAATCTGTGTTTAATAAATTAATAAATTAGACAAGACTTTGTTGAAATTTCTCTAGAATTAACTCCTAACAACTGGGCCAGAGGTTTCTAGTCATTTTTATTAGTCATTTTCTGAGTTTTCTTCTTCCTTTAGAAGGTATAGGCCAGGCGCAGTGGCTCACACTTGTAATCCAGCACTTTGGGAGGCCAAGACGGGTGGATCACCTGATGTCGGGAGTTTGAGACCAGCCTGGCCAACATGGCAAAACCCTGTGTGTATTAAATATACAAAAATTAGCTGGATGTGGTGGCAGGCACCTGTAATCCCAGCTACTCAGGAGGCTGAGGCAGGAGAATCGCTTAAACCCAGGAGGCAGAGGTTGCAGTGAGCCAAGATCCCGCCACTGCACTCCAGCCTGGGTAACAGTACGAGACTCCGTCTCAAATTTAAAAGAAAAAAAAGAAGAAGGTATAAATCAGTATGCCATATCTTACTGTGATTACTGGATGTGAGTGACCTCCTATCCTTAAGGCCGTGAATATAAAATTAGATTCTGTTGTCACCAAAATCCGGGAATAGACAAAAAGACTGATACCTGGTATCTGTACCTCATTGAGTGAAAGGAGTTAATTAAGTTCCTCAGGGGAACTCTTGAGATTTAGGGTGTGTTGTTAGTCGTAGGATGCCTTCAGTAGCTTACAAACAAAACCATAACCTTGGTGGAACCCAGCACTCTGGAAGGTCAAGGTGGGAGGATTGCTTGAGTCCAGGAGTTCGAGACCAGCCTGGGCAACATAGCAAGACCTCATCTCTATTTTTTATCAAAAAAAAAAAAAAGCCATAGCCTTGGCCTTTTGTCACTGCTTTCATAATTTGGAAGCCTTCTGTTTTGTTGAGTATATGAAGCCAGCACTCTTCTAACTTAATCTTTTCTGTTTGCAGGATTGGCCTAATCAAGAAGTTCAACCTGGAGAGATGGAAAATCAGCTCTCATATCTTAAGTTAATTTAGTATAAAACTAGAATTGATAGTGAAGGTATAAAGTGTAACCATCAGTTAAACCTCTCCTGTCATTCCTAGCTTCCTTGCTTCAGAACTGAAATGGAAGGGGGCGTGTTCCTACTCTGTAGAATTTGGGACTGGGCAAAATGTGTTACCTCCTTAAACTAGGTGTTATGATTTTATTCTTTGTGAGTTAATTAGAATAAAGTCATTTTCTTCCAAGATGTGGTTCCTTTAGTCTATAGTCTCTGGTTATGAGATTAGCATCCTCAGCCAGGCGTGGTGGCTCACACATGTAATTCCAGCACTTTGGGAGGCCAAGATGGGGGATCATAACACGGTGAAACCCCGTCTCTACTAAAAATATAAGAAATTAACCGGGCATGGTGGCAGGCACCTGTAGTCGCAGCTACTCGGGAGGCTGAAGCAGGAGAATGGCGTGAACCGAAGAGGTGGAGCTTGCAGTGAGCCAAGATCACGCCACTGCACTCCAGCCTGGGCAATAGAGCGGGACTCCGTCTCAAAAAAAAAACAATTAGCATCCTCCCAGATCTGACAGCTCCCTGAGGGGTTATATAAGGAGTAACTCACTCACCAACAACATGTTCTGCAATTCAAAGGTTCCAGGTGCTGTGGGTCTGGAATTAAGTAAGCTGAGCAGTAGTAGGAAACTGCTTAAAATATTGTTTTAAGCGGGTATGCTGGCAGATGCCTGTAATCCCAGCTACTTGGGAGGCTGAGGCTGGAGAATCGCTTGAACTCGGGAGGCGGAGGTTGCAGTTAACCGAGACCATGACACTGCACTCCAGCCCGGGTGACAGAGCAAGACTCTGTCTCAAGAAAAAAAAAATTAATCATTGTTTTAATCAGGTGAATGATAAAGGAAACGACTAGGTCTATTTGGGGTCGGTTCCCTGTGGCCAGGTCAGCACTGCATGTCGCTATTCCTCTACTGTTTCCAAGCAAGCTTGTGCAACCCACCTTTTGTTCTATTTTCTTTTGCTTTAGGCTTTTAGCAGCCTGGAGTCATGGTTCTTAGTTTCTGTCTCTAGTGATAAGTGGAAAAGAGGGATGAGGAAGGGACTTTACTGGCCCTAACCATAAGCTGTAACTAAACCGGTGACTGTATTCTCTCCCTTCTCCCTTGGATGCCCAGATTGAAGATAAAAAAGCAGTCTTAATATGTGTAGTTCCCCTGAAGGTGCATTTCTTCTGCTTAAGGTGTTGTTGCCTCCTCCTCTTAAAACACTCAGGCTGCCATCCCCCACTCCGTGCTAGGGAAGAACTTTAAGGGGATGGAATTCAGTTTGGAGTAGGCCACTTTTTCATGTCAGATGGGTAATGTGTCAATGTAACCAGTTTTGAGGGAGGCACACTTAATCCATGAGCGTGAAAACCCAGTCATCAACTACAAAAGGATCAGCAGGTCTTTTTTTTTTTCCCCCAAAATGAGCAGCAGAGACGGTTTCACTATGTTGACCAGGCTGGTATAGAACTCAGCCTCAGGTGATCCACCCGCCTCGGCCTCCCAAAGTGCTGGGATTATAGGCATGAGCCACCACACCCGGCCTCCGTAGGTTCTGTTTTCTGATTTTTTTCTGAATTTCAGAGCCCTGCATCACTGCCAGGTGAGTGAGATGCTGGTAATTGAGGGAATTAACCAGTTGCGTCTCACCTCCTATCAGCTGTATTCCTGGAGTGCCTAAACATTCAGTTCCTGAAAGAGACTCTTTCAGAAAGAGGGCCTCAGCAGAGTTCACTCCTGGCCAGTCCCCCAGCATATTCCCTCCTAGGTTTATAGAAGACACTTCTACTCGTTTTCCTGGATACTCGGGACTTCTGTGAGTCTGTAGTGTTAATACTCAGATGTCCCTCGTGTCCAGGTGTAGTGGTGATTCAAATACATTGAATCAAAGAGAAATGAACAAGTGACAAAATGCAAGCGTGACTGGCCTTGCCTTTCCCTGGTAGGAGTCATTGTTACAAGGAGAAAGGTGTGGAATAATACTTTAGGGGCACTGGCCTTTTGCCCTAAGGTCAGAAAGGATTTTGTGATGCATTCTTTGATTGTCCAGTCAGTGCGCCAATTCCCTGAGTTCCGCGTCCATCGATTCAGCCAGTCGAGGACTGAGAATATTTGAAGCCTGTGCAACAAAGTGACATCCCAACAAAAATTAATCAGCCAGGTGCAGTAGCATGCACCTGTAGTCCCAGCCACTAGGGAGGCCGAGGTCGGGGGATCGCGGAAGCCCAGTTCAAGATTGCTGTGAGCTATGATCACGCCACGGAACACCAGCCCAGAGTGAGACCCTGTCTCAAAATAATTTTTTTTGAAAAAATTCAGGGTCATTTCTGTAGGAAACATGTAGACTATTTTCCTTGTCATTCCCTAAACAATACAGTGTTAACAATTTATATCATGTTTGCATTATACTAGGTATTATAAGTAATCTAGAAGTTATTTAAAGTATACAGCAGGACATGCATAGGTTATATTGCAAATAATGTGGCATTTTATATAAGGGACGTGAGCATCTGTGGATTTTTGTTATTCATAGAAGCCTTGGAACCAATCACCTGAAGATAACATAAGCCAGCAAGAGTCAAATCTGTAGCTTAGAAATGTGAGGGAGAAAATAGGTCTATTAACGGTAAATTAGGCCGGGCGTGGTGGCTCATGCCTGTAATCCCAGCACGTTGGGAGGCTGAGGAGGGCGGATCACCTGAGGTCAGGAGTTTGAGACCAGCCTAGCTAACAGTGAAATCTCATCTCTACTAAAAATACAAAAATTAGCAGGGCATGGTGGTGGGTGCCTGTAATCCCAGCTACTTGGGAGGCTGAGGCAGGGGAATTGCTTGAACCTGGGAAGCAGAGGTTGCAGTGAGACGAGATTGTGCCACTGCACTCCAGCCTGGGCGACAGAGCAAAACTCTGTCTCAAAAAAAAAAAAAAAATTTGCCAGGCCTGATGGCACACGCCTGTAGTCTCAGCTACTCAAAGAGGCCAAGGCAAGGAGAACTGCTTGAACCCTGGAGGCAGAGGTTGCAGTGAGCCAGGATCGTGCTACTGCACTCCAGCCTAGGTGACTAGAGCGAGACACTTGTTTAAAAAAAAAAAAGTAGTAAATTAGGCCTGGCACGGTGACTCACGCCTGTGATCCCAGTACTTTCGGAAGCCAAGGCTTGCAGATCACCTGAGGTCAGGAGTTCAAGCCCAGCCTGTCCAACACGGTGAAACCCCATCGCTACTAAAAAAAAAAAAAAAAAGCCAGGCGTGGTGACGCACGCCTGTAATCTCAGCTACGCAGGAGGCTGAGGCAGGAGAATCGCTTGAACCCGGAGACAGAGGTTACAGTGAGCCAAGATTGTGCCATTGCACTCCAGCCTAGGCTATAAGAGCGAAACTCCATCTCAAAAAAAAAAAAAGAAAAGACAATTGCTGGCCATGGTGGTGTCCGCTTGTGGTCCCAGCTATTCAGGAGCCTGAGGCAAGAGGCTCTCTTGAGTCCAAGAGGTCAAGACTGTAGTGAGCCATGTTTGCGCCACTGCACTCCAGCCTGGGCAACAGAGCAAGACCTGTCTAAAAAGCAAAACAAAAGAGAAAACAGTAAGTTAAAGAGTTCCAGGTATTTTAAACCTTGCAGAACTTGTGTTTCAATGTAAGTTGGAGGCTTTTATGCTTAGCACTCATACCCTAAAGTCTTTTTCAGCTCTTTTGTATGTAAACAATTCAACAAAAATTTTCCCCAAAGTGAAAGAAATAGATGGTCAGCATTATTATTCTTATTATTATTAAGACGGAGTTTAGCTCTGTCACCAGACTGGAGTTCAGTGGTGCGATCTCGGCTTGTTATGCCCAGACCGTTTATTCCCCGAAGAAGACCACCAGAGTCCAGAGTCAAAGCCAAGTGGCAAGGATCTTTTTTTTTTTTTTTTTTTTTTTTTATTTGAGACGGAGTCTCGCTCTGTCTGTCGCCCAGGCTGGAGTGCAGTGGCCGGATCTCAGCTCACTACAAGCTCCGCCTCCCGGGTTTACGCCATTCTCCTGCCTCAGCCTCCCGAGTAGCTGGGACTACAGGCGCCCGCGACCTCGCCCGGCTAGTTTTTTTGTATTTTTTAGTAGAGACGGGGTTTCACCGTGTTAGCCAGGATGGTCTTGATCTCCTGACCTCGTGATCCGCCCGTCTAGGCCTCCCAAAGTGCTGGGATTACAGGCTTGAGCCACCGCGCCCGGCCAAGGATCTTTAATGCAAGTTCGAACTTGGTCCCTCTGTTCTACAACATACAAGAGGGCCCCGAACAATGCGTGTGCTCGCTTTTTATAGCCTGATGAAAACAGGATATGTAAGGTTACAAGGGAATTCTTCTTGGTTACAGCATTACAATTGGTTAACGTATTAAGTTATACTTTTAGCAGCTTTCTTATTGGTTCCTGCGCTTTTACAAATGGTTGTAACCTTATCGGAGATTCTCCAGGTGTTGTTTTTCTTTGAGATATATGGAGGAATGTGTTTGTGTCGGGCCCAGGAAGTGGAGGCATATGGGGGGATGTGATGTGTCGGGCTCAAGGCTGTGATATAGGGAGGAATGTGTTCTTTCGGGCTCACTGCAATGCCTCCCGGGTTCAAGCAATTCACCTGCCTCAGCTTCCCGAGTAGTTGGGATTATAGGCATGCGCCACCGTGCCCAGTTAATTTTTGTATTTTTAGTAGAGACAGGGTTTCACCATGTTGGACAGGATGGTCTCGATCTCCTGACCTCATGATCTGCCTACCTCAGCCTCCCAAAGTGCTGGGATTACAGATGTGAGCCACCACACCCAGCCAGATGGTCAGCATTATAAGGAAATGCTGGTGCCCACAACATCCACGGTTAATCTAGGCTCTTCAACTCACCTACCTGGCGACTTTGACCAAGTCACACTCTCTAAAATTGGCTTAATACCAGGGTTTTGTGGACCAAGTGAAACTATGAAGTGCTTTGTAAAATGTGTATCAATTAGGTATCTGTGGTCGAGTGTGGTTTCTCACGCCTGTAATCCCAGCACTTTGGGAGGACCAAAACAGGAGGATTGCTTGAACCCAGAACTTTGCGACCTGTCAGGGCAACATCGTGAGACCCCCATCTCTTTTGTTATTTTATTTTATTTTATTTATTTTTATTTTATTTATTTATTTATTTATTTTGAGACAGAGTCTTGCTCTGTCACCCAGGCTGGAGTGCAGTGGCACGATCTCGGCTCACTGCAACCTCTGCCTCCTGTGTTCAAGCGATTCTCCTGCTTCAGTGTCCAGAGTACCTGGGACTACAGGCTGGGTGCCCACCACCACGCCAGACTAATTTTTGTTTTTTGTTTGTTTGTTTTTTGAGACAGAGTCTGGCTCTGTCGCCCAGGCTGGAGTACAGCTCTGCCTCCCGGGTTCATACCATTCTCTTGCCTCAGCCTCCTGAGTAGCTGCGACTACAGGCGCCCACTGCCACACCCAGCTAATTTTTGTATTGTTAGTAGAGATGGGGTTTCGCCGTGTTAGCCACGATGGTCTCAATCTCCTGACCTCGTGATCTGCCCGCCTTGGCCTCCCAGAGTGCTGGGATTACAGGCGTGAGCCACCACGCCCAGTCTAATTTTTGTATTTTTATTAGAGATGGGGGTTTCACCATGTTGGCCAGGCTGGCCTCGAACTCCTGACTGTTTGGATGAGCGGAGGCAAGATGGTGCACTTCCGGTTCTTCATCCCCCCCCCTCCAACTTTTCCCGCGCGCGCGAAAATGCAGCCGACGCCCGGGAAGGTGCAGACCCTTTGCGCCCGCTCTGGTGGTCTTAGAAAAACAAGTCACTGACCTCAGGTGATCCGCCCATCTCAGCCTCCCAAAGTGCTGGGATTACAGGTGTGAGCCACCGCCCCTGGCTCCCATCTTTATTTTAAAAATTAAAAATACATACAAAATTAAAAACAGCTAGGTGTGGTGGCTGAAACCTGTAATCCCAGCACTTTGGGAGGTCAAGGCAGGCGAATCACCTGAGGTCAGGAGTTCAAGACCAGCCTGACCAACATGGAGAAACCCCGTCTCTACTAAAAATACAAAATTAGCCAGGTGTGGTGGCACATACCTGTAATCCCAGCTACTTGGGAGACTGAGGCAGGAGAATTGCTTGAACCCGAAAGGCAGAGGTTGCAGTGAGCCAAGATCACGCCATTGCACTCCAGCCTGGGCAACAAGAGTGAAACTGTTTCCAAAAAAAAAAAAAAAAATTCAAAAATTAGCCCGCCTTGGTGGCTTGCGCCTATAATCCCAGCTACTCGGGAGGCTGAAGCAGGAGAATCACTTGAACCCCGGAGGTGGAGATTGCAGTGTGCCAAGATCGTACCACTGCACTCCAGCCTGGGCAACAGAGTGAGACTCCATCTCAAAAAAATAAAATAGGCTGGGTGTGGTGGCTCACGCCTATAGTCTCAGCACTTTGGGAGGCCGAGGCGGGCGGATCACCTGAGGTCAGGAGTTCAAGACCATCCTGGCCAACATGGCGAAACCCCATCTGTACTAAAAATACAAAAATTTCTGGATGTGGTGGCGGGCGCCTGTAATCCCAGCTACATGGGAGACTGAGGCAGGAGAACCGCTTGAACCCGGGAGGCAGAGGTTGCAGTGAGCTGAGATCACACCACTGCCTTCCAGTGCAGGCCACAGAGCAAGATTCCGTCTCAGTAAAATAAAACACATAAAACACATAAATAATTTTTAAAACCCACAAATCTGATGTAAAATTAAAGGAAGGTTTTTTGTTTTTTCTTTTTTGTTTTGAGACAGAGTCTCGCTTTGTCACCCTGGCTGGAGTGCAGTGGCATGACTTTGGCTCACTGCAACTTCTGCTTTCCAGGTTTAAGTGATTCTCCCGCCTCAGCCTCCTAAGTAGCTGGGATTACAGGTGCTCACTACCATGCCTGGCTAATTTTTATATTCTTGGTAGAGATATGGTTTCGTCATGTTGTCCAGGATAGTCTCAAACTCCTGACTTCAGGTGATCCACCCACCTTGGCCTCCCAAAGTGCTGGGATTACAGGCGTGAGCCACCGTGCCTGGCCTTAAAGGAAGGTTTTTTAGATGAAATTATGGAGGGTAGATCAGAGGTGGATTCCCGCAGGGGAAATCCCTTTTTGATTGATTGATTGATTGAGACTGAGTCTCTGTTGCTAAGGCTGGAGTGCAGTGGCATGATCATAGCTCACTGAAGCCTTGACCTCCCAGGCTCAAGTGATCCTCCACACTAAGCCGCATGAGTAGCTGGGACCACAGGTGTGTGCCACCACACCTGGCTAATTTTTTAATTTTTTTGTAGAGCCAGGGTCTCACTTTGTTGCCCAGGCTGCTGTCAAACTCTTGGACTTAAACAATCCTCCTGCCTTGGTCTCCCAAAGCGTTGAGTGTGAGCCACTGTGTGGGGAAAAGAAAGAAAGATCAGACTGTTACTGTGTCTATATAAAAAGAAGTAGACATAAGAGACTCCATTTTGTTCTGTATTTGAGATGCTGTTAATCTGTGACCCTACTCCCAACCTTGTCCTTGCAAGAGACGTGTGCTGTGGTGACTCAAGGTTTAATGGATTTTGGGCTGTGCAGGATGTGCCTTTGTTAAACAAGTGCCTGAAGGCAGCTTACTGGTTAAAAGTCAGCACCATTCTCTTAATCTCAAGTACCCAGGGACAAGTATACTGCCAAAGGTTGCAGGGACTTCTGCCTAGGAAAGCTAGGTATTGTCCAAGGTTTCTCCCCATGTGATAGTCTGAAATATGGCCTCCTGGGAAGGGAAAGACCTGATCATCCCCCAGCCTGACACCCGTGAAGGGTCTGTGCTGAGGAGGACCAGTACAAGAGGAAAGAAGGCCTTTTGGCGGTTGTTTGCAGTTGAGATAGAGAAAAGCATCTGGGCAATGAAATATCTCCGTATAAAAGCCAATTGTATACTCTGTTTACTGAGATAGGAGAAAACCGCCTACAGCAAAAGGTGGGACTTGCTGGAGCAATGCTGCTAAAAGGTTTATGGAGATGTTTGCATATGCATCTCATTTTCCTTTAAACTTATTCATGTCACAGAGATCTTTATTCATATGTCTTTTTTTTTTTTTTTTTTTTTTTTGAGACGGAGTCTCGCTCTGTCGCCCGGGCTGGAGTGCAGTGGCCGGATCTCAGCTCACTGCAAGCTCCGCCTCCCGGGTTTACGCCATTCTCCTGCCTCAGCCTCCGGAGTAGCTGGGACTACAGGTGCCCGCCACCTCGCCCGGCTAGTTTTTTGTACTTTTTTTAGTAGAGACGGGGTTTCACCATGTTAGCCAGGATGGTCTCGATCTCCTGACCTCGTGATCCGCCCGTCTCGGCCTCGCAAAGTGCTGGGATTACAGGCTTGAGCCACCGCGCCCGGCCTATTCATATGACTTACTGCTGATTTTCTCCCTACAATGATCCTATTATCCTGCCACTCCCTTATCTTTAAGATGGTAAAGATAATTATCAATAAATACTAGGGAACTCAGAGACCGGTGCTGGCGCTGGTCCTCTGTATGCTGAGTGCCAGTCCCCTAGGCCCACTTTTTCTTTCTCTATACTTTGTCTCTGTGTCTCATTTATATTCTCAAGTCTCTCGTTCCACCTAAGGAGAAACGCCCACAGGTGTGGAGGGGTAGGCCACCCCTTCACCACTGCACCTGGCCTCCCTAATCTGTACGGTATGCATTATATAGGGTAATCATGCACACTGTTCCTAAATGTCCCTGGGACAGCCAGGGCAGTCAGCTGCTGCAGTCGTTCACTGAGAAAGCCTCCAGGGCAGTGCTGTCAGCATACGGGGAAATCAAAATTGCTCCCAGTGAAGCAAGTGCCCTCCGCACAAGGCTGGATTTATGTTCTCTGGTCCTGGAGGCCAAGGGAGCTCCAGAGGGAGGATCCATCCTGTCTGGCCCCGTCTCAGGCCACCCGAGCTTCCCTCATCCTCCACCAGAGGTCCCCCCCAGT
Source organism: Trachypithecus francoisi (assembly GCF_009764315.1). NCBI lineage: Eukaryota > Metazoa > Chordata > Mammalia > Primates > Cercopithecidae > Trachypithecus > Trachypithecus francoisi. The sequence continues at coordinate 84,694 of NW_022680603.1, read as the reverse complement.
GATACTCGGCCCCATGCCCTGTCACTGCGGAGCCTTGGCCTGCCTCCCGGGTTTGCAGTTGTGATTTATTTTTGGCACGTTAGCCTCCGGTCATCAAATAGCAAAACCCAAAACAACAGCAGACGATATCTTCCAAGTGTCTGCTCAGGACACGGCTTCAGCCCTCTGTGGTCCCCTCTCCCTGGGGGCTCTGAGGCCTTTGGGATTCTTGTCAAGCTCCTTCAAGAGCCTGCAAGGACTTAACCGTGAGTAGCTAGCCCGTTGATGGACAAAAGCCAGGTGACAGGCAGGGAGCAGGGAGGAGTGAGGGTAGAAAAGATAGAAACTCCCATATCCATTCCATCCATGTCTCTTTTCTGAAGGCGAATGGACCGGGGAGAGTGGCAGCATTGACCCTTGAAACCCCCATCTGGGGGACTTCCCTACCGAAAAGAGGTCCCTGAGGCTGATCTGGTTTTTGGACTTTCAGAGTCCAGGGGAGGGAAGTTATGTGCCAAAAAGGACCAGGCCAGGTAGGCACAGTGGCTCACACCTGTAATCCCAGCACTTTGGGAGGGCAAGGTGGGAGGGTCACTTGAGGTCAGGAGTTCAAGACCAGCCTGGCTAATATGGTGGAACCCCATATCTACTAAAAATACCAAAATTAACTGGGTATGGTGGCTCATGCCTGTAGTCCTAGCTACTCAGGAGGCTGAGGCAGGAGAATCGCTTGAACCCAGAAAGCAGAAGTTGCCGTGAGCTAAGATCTTGCCACAGCACTCCAGTCTGGGTGACAGAGCGAGATTCTGTCTAAAAAAAGGACTGGGCTGCCTACTCCCATGTGGGAACCCTGTCCACAGGGGTCTTGGGAAAAGTGTGAGGGTTGGGTGGGGCAGTAGACAGAGGCACTAAGTTGGCCCCAGTCAGAGCTGGAGCTGGGGCAAGATAACCACCTCCTCAGCACCCCAGGAAAGGTGAGTGTAGCCACAACTTGGCCAAGTTGGCTGTGCCAAGGACTGGAGCCTTAGGCCTAGGCTGGCATCTCATAGGGGGTTCCAGGTGTACTTTCTGCTCATGGAGGGCTGGGGGAGAGGACAGAACTGGCACTACCCAGCTTTGGGAGGTGATGAGGCACAGATGCCCATTGTGAGGACTTAGAAGGACTTACCAGCAAATGGGCTTGTTTTTATGGGAAAGAGACAGTCCCAGGCTCCACCAAGTTGCTGATGGGGCAAGCAGAGAAGGCCTGTGCGTGAGCAGCCCAGATGCCTGGCACCAGCAGAGGGTACTTGTTATTCTAAACCTTCCTCTGGTAACCAGGCACCCAGTAGTGGGGCCACCAGGATTTCTGGAACAGCCTGCCCAATCCTGGAGGCAGCCAGAGCTGCTGCTTGGCTGGTCAGCACATTGGCTCCTTTGAGAGGCCAGGCCTTCTTAGGCCCAGAAGCAGTGGGGAAAAGGGGGTTGGAAGCAGCTTTGGCCCTGCTGAGTGGCAGGTTGGGCCTGTTTTCTATCTGCCCTTTTCCCTGTTGGTAAATGATATTTTCTGCATTCCTCAAATCCTGCATCTGATTTTGTTTTGTTTTGTCCCGGTTTTTTGTTTTGTTTTGTTTTTGAGATGGAGTCTCACTATGTTGCCCAGACTGGAGTGCAATGGCACAATCTTGGCTCACTGCAAGCAACGTGTCCCGGGTTCATGCCATTCTCCTGCCTCAGCCTCCCGAGTAGCTGGGACTACAGGTGCCCACTACCACGCCCAGCTAATGTTTTGTATTTTTTAGTAGAGACGAGGTTTCACCGTGTTAGCCAGGATGGTCTCAATCTCCTGACCTCGTGATCCTCCCACCTCGGCCTCCCAGAGTGCTGGGATTACAGGCATGAGCCACCGTGCCCGGCCTGTTTTGTTTTGTTTTTTGAGGCAGAGTCTCACTCACTCCGTCACCTAGGCTGGAGTGCAGTGGTGTGATCTCAGCTCACTGCAACCTCCACCTCCTGGGTTCAAGTGATCCTCCTGCCTCAGCCTCCCAAGTAACTGGGACCACAGGTCCGAGAGCCATCATGCCTGGCTAATTTTTGTATTTTTTGTAGAGATAGGGTTTTGCTATGTAGCCCAGGCTGGTCTCGAACCTCAAGTGATCTGCCCACCTCAGCCTCCCAAAGTGCTGGGATAACAGGTGTGAGCCATCATGCCAGGCTCATCTGAAGCAGGAGCTGAGTTCCCTGGTAGGAGCCTCCATGTTCCTGACGCAAGGCGGGGTAGCTCAGCGCCTCTGTGTCCAGGCCTGAGTGCCCTGTATTGCCTCTATGCTGCAGCAGGACCACTCAGGGCTCACTGGCCATTGTTAGCTAGGACATGGGGCATTCTGCCAGCAGGACCCTGAGCACCAAAGGGGTACCTGCCCAACCATTGACTTACATTCAAGGAATAGCCCCTGCCAGACACCCGCACTGGGTATGGGGGGCAGAGACAGCTAGGACATCCTAGAGGTGACAGTCTAGCGGGGGAGGTGAGAGCATACACTGGTGAGTGACACCAGAGGTAGGGACCGGGATGGACCCACCCAGCTCTCCATCCCTCAGAGCACCCAGCATAGTGGTTGGCGAAGAGTGGGTGTTCAGTGTCTGCAGAATGGAGATGTAATGAATGAGTGAGTGAGTGAGTGATTATGAAAGTCCCAGTTATGGATAGAATACATGAGGAAGGGCCCGGTGCAGTGGCTCATGCCTGTAATCTCAGCACTTTGGGAGGCCAAGGTGTGTGGATCATTTGCGGTCAGGAGTTCGAGACCATCCTGGCCAACATGGTGAAACCCCATCTCGACTAAAAATACAAAAATTAGCCAGGCATAGTGGTGCGTGTCTGTAATCCCAGCTACTCTGGAGGCTGAGGCAGGAGAATTGCTTGAACCCGGGAAGGGGAGGTTGCAGTGAACCAAGATCACACCACTGCACTCCAGCCTGGGTGACAGACCGAGACTCCATCTCCACACACACACACACACACACACACACACACACACACAAAACATGAGGAAGGAGCAGTGGGATGGAGTGCAGAAACCTGTCCTAGAAGGGGGTGTGTTTTCAGGAAGCACAGTCACAAGGGGAGATAAGGAGAGGCTACAGGAGTGGCCTATTAAAAAGGAAATTGTGGCCAGGTCCAGTGGTAGCTCATGCCTATAATCCCATCTCTTTGGGAGGCTGAGGCGGGAAGAATGCTTGAGGCCAGGAGTTTGAGACTAGCTTGGGCAACATAGGGAGACCCCGTCTCTACAAAAAACTTAAATATTAGAGCTGGGCGTAGTGGTTCACGCCTGTAATCCCAGCACTTTGGGAGACCAAGGCGGTCAGATCACCTGAGGTCAGGAGTTCGACACCAGCCTGGCCAACATGGTGAAATCCTGTCTACTAAAAACAGAAAAAATTAGCCAGGCGTAGTGGTAGGTGCCTGTAATTCCACCTACTTGGGAGGCTGAGGCAGGAGAATCGCTTGAACATGGGAGGTGGAGGTTGCAGTGAGCCGAGAGCCAAGATTGCACCACTGTACTCCAGCCTGGGGGGTACTTTAGTCCCATCTACTCAGGCGGCTGGGGGTGAGGATCACTTGAGCCCAGGTGGTTGAGGCAGCAGTGAGCTATAATCGTACTACTGCACTCCAGCCTGGGTAACAGAGCAAGACCCCATCTCTACAAAGAATTTATTTTTTTTGAGCCGGAGTCTGGCTGTGTTGCCCAGGCTGGAGTGCAGTGACGTGATCTCCGCTCACTGCAATGTCTGCCTCCTAGGTTCAAGTGATTCTCCTGCCTCAGCCTCCCAAATAGCTGAGACTACAAGCGTGTGCCACTGCACCCAGCTAATTTTTGTATTTCTAGTAGAGATGGGGTTTCACCATGTTGGCCAGGCTGGTCTTGAAATCCTGGCCTCAAGTGATCTATCTGCCTCAGCTTCCCAAAGTGCTGGGATTATAGGTGTGAGCCACCATGCCCGGCCTCAATTCACAAACATTTATTTGGAACATTCACTATAGGCCAGTGTGGTGCCAGATATAAGGATGAATGAGAAACAGTTCCAGGCCCCAAGGAGAACACCCCCTGGGTCAGGAAGGCTGACAGCTTCTTTCTGTTCCCCTCTCAGAGCCACTCAGAGTTCCCCTGCTGAAGATCTGAGCATGACCCGGGATGAGGCACTGCCAGACTCTCATTCTGCACAGGACTTCTATGAGAATTATGAGCCCAAAGAGATCCTGGGCAGGTAAGGCCCAAGCTTTCCCCACGAAGTGCTGTCCTAGGATCCAGCAGGCCCTGTAGGCTACAGCCAGCTCCGCTCCACCCCGAGTACCGACCCCACTTTCATCCCCAAAGCGCTGTTCTCTTGGAGAAACCCTTGGTTTGGGGTCCTGCCCTCCTGAAGCCAGGAAAGATAAGAGAAACCTCTCCCAGCCAAAAGTTCCCAGGGGTAGGTGCAATGGCTCACACCTGTAATCCCAGCACTTTGGGAGGCTGAGGTGGGAGGATTGCTTGAGGCCAAGAGTGCAAGATCAGCCTGGGCAACATAGCAAGACTCCGTATCTTTTTTTTTTTTCTTAAGATAGGGTCTTGCCTGTAGTCCAGGTTGGAGTACAGTGGCATGATCTTGACTCACTACAGTCTTTGCCTCCTAGGCTCAAGTGATCCTCCCAACTCAGCCTCCCTAGTAGCTGGGACAACAGGTATGTGCCACCAGGTCTGGCTAACCATCTCTATTTAAAAAAAAAAAGCGAGGGGCTGCCGGGCACAGTGGCTCATGCCTGCAATCCCAGCACTTTGGGAGGCCAAGGCAGGAGGATCACCTGAGATCAGGAGTTTGAGACCAGCCTGGCCAACATAGTGAAACCCTGTCTCCAGTAAAAATACAAAAATTAGCTCTGTGTGGTGGCAGGCGCCTGTAGTCCCAGCTACTCAGGAGGCTGAGGCAGGAGAATTGCTTGAACCCGGGAGGTGGAGGTTGCAGTGAGCCAGGATTGTGCCACTGTACTCCAGTCTGGGCAACAGAGTGAGCCTCTCTCTCTCAAAAAAAAAAAAAAAAAAGAGCACTGAACTAGGAGTTACACGGCCTGCGAGCAGGCTTGATACTCACCAGCTCTGGGCAAATCACCTGACTGTGCCTGTATTTATTCATCCACCATTTCCAAAAGCTCAGAGGAACTTGGGGGAAAGTGTAAATCTATTGACAAGGGCAGGACATCTCTGCTGCAGCCTTGAATCTGGGACTCCCCATGGGGTGAGGGGCCCCCCGAGGTCATTTGTCCTCTGCACTCCCAGGGGCATTAGCAGTGTGGTCAGGCGATGCATCCACAAGCCCACGAGCCAGGAGTACGCAGTGAAGGTTATCGATGTCACCGGTGGAGGCAGCTTCAGCCCCGAGGAGGTGCGAGAGCTGCGAGAAGCCACGCTGAAGGAGGTGGATATCCTGCGCAAGGTCTCAGGGCACCCCAACATCAGTGAGTGATGACCCCAAGTCACATGGCGGGGTGCGCCCCTGTGATTCTGCCCTGACAGCCCAAGCCAGGGAGTGTGGCCCCACCACACAGCCAGCTAGAACCACCCAGGCTCAAGGCTCCCAGCTCCACCCTCACTGCTCTGACAGAAGGGGTCCCAGACTGGGATGGATGCAGGCAGGGGAATGGGGGTTTGATGTCCCCGGGCTGAATTAGCCAGGCGTGCTGATGCATGCCTGTAATCCCAGCCACTCAGGAGGCTGAGGCAGGAGCATCACTCGAGCCCGGTAGTTTGAAGCTGCAGTGAGTTATGATTGCACTATTACACTCTAGCCTAGGTGACACAGTGAGATCCTGTCTCTAATGATAATAATAATAATAAAGTCCCTGGGCCTGCCCATACCCTGGGTTGATGTCCTTTGAGCACCCTCCTGATTCCCCTGTCAGCTTTTGAAGTTAGCCCACAGCAGCCTCGGTCCCTGACCCCTGTGCCCCGGCTGCCCCTACCTGGGCTCCCCTGCTACTTGAGACAAGCTAGCCATTTCCATTTCAGTACAGCTGAAGGACACTTATGAGACCAACACTTTCTTCTTCTTGGTGTTTGACCTGTAAGTACCCAGCCCTGGAGCAAGCCACACCTGAGAGAACCTCGACTGTCAACTGTCATCCGCTCCCCAACCCCAGGGCTGCCTGGAGACCACAGCCAGCTCCTGAGCTGAGGATGCCAAATACAATCACGGTGTTTAGACAGATCAGCCCCTGGGGTCCGGCTGCTGGGTTTGGAAACCTGGGTTCACCACTTGTGGGCTGGATCATTTCTTTAAATCTCGGTTTTCTCATCAGTATTATGGGAGTGATGATAGCACAGTGAGTGGCATAGTGTGAATGCTAATAATTACTAGCCTCAGGCCAGGCACAGTGGCTCACAACTGTAATCCCAGCACTTTGGGAGTCTGAGGCTGGAGAATTGCTTGAACCCAGGAGGTGGAGGTTGAAGTGAGCCAAGATCGTGCCATTGAACTCCAGCCTGGGTTACAAGAGCAAAACTCTGTCTCAAAAACAAAAACAGAACAAAACAAAAAAAAACCCAAAACTCTTGGCCTCATGCGATTCTCTCACCTCAGTCTCCCAAAGTGCCGGGATTACAGGCATAAGCTACCACGCAATTGTTCTATTTTATTATTGGCTGTTAATCTCTGTGCCTAATTTATAAACTTTATCTTAGGTATGTACATATAGGAAAAACATAGTAAGTATAGACTTCAGTGCTATCCATGGTTTCAGGCATCCACTGGGGGTCTTGGAACATATCCCCTGCAGATAAAGAGGGAGAACTGTAGACATATATAAAGTAGAACAAGGGTTAGCAAGAGACAGGGGCTTCCTTAGACCGAGTGGTCAGGAAGGCATGTCCAGGAAGTGACCCAAGCAGAGGATGGCAGGATGTAAGGTCGGTCAGCACCAAAGACCAGGTCCTGCAGGCATTTTAGCCATGGTAAGGAGTCTGGAAGGTCAAGACTGGGCGGCTGACGTGATCTGATTTATTTATTTTTTTTTTTGAGACAGAGTTTTGCTCTTGTTGCCCAGGCTGGAGTGCAGTGGTGTGATCTCGGCTCACTGCAACTTCTGTCTCCCGGGTTCAAGCGATTCTCCTGCCTCAGCCTCCCAGGTAGCTGGGATTACAGGTACCCACAAACCACCATGCCCAGCAAATGTTTTATGTGTATACTTTTTTAGTAGAGACAAGGTTTCGCCATGTTGGCCAGTCTGGTCTCGAACTCCTGACCTCAAGTGATTCATCTGCCTCGGCCTCCCAAAGTGCTGGGATTACAGGCGTGAGCCACCGTGCCCAGCCTGACTTCCTTTTGAAAAGATCTCACTGACTATCTAGGGATGACTGTAATGAGGTGGGATTGGAAAAAGGGAGGCCAGCAGTATCGAGGAGAGAGGCAGGTGGTAGAGGTTGCACCTGGGGTGTGGTCCAAAGGTCAATATCATTATCACCATCACCACCATCATCATGCCCCTACTTCTGCATCAATAGGATTAGTAAGATGAGCCCGTTATTGCTAAGCATCAAACGTGAACACCACAAAGTACTCTGTGAAATATGGATTCCAGACTTATCGGCCAGGCACAGTGCCTCTCACCTGTAATCTCAACACTTTGGGAGGCCGAGGTGGAAGGATTGCTTGAGGCCAGGAGTTTGAGACCAGCCTGGGCAACAACGCGAGACCCCATCTCTACAAAAAAATGTAAAATTAAGGCCGGGTTCACCCCTGTAATCCCAGTACTTTGGGAGGCTGAGGCAGACGGATCAGATGAAGCCGGGAGTTTGAGACCAGCCTGGGCAACATGGCGAAACCCCATCTTTACAAAAAACAAAAATTAGCCCAGCATGGTGACGGATATCTGTGATCCCAGTCACTCAGGAGGCTGAGGCACAAGAATGGCTTGAACCCAGAAAGCAGAGGTTGCAGTTAGCTGAGATTGAGCCACCGCACTCCAGCTTGGGCAACAGAGGGAGACTTTCTCAGACCCCTCCAGACTCACCAGCAGCAGCTGTCTTGACTCTGCTCTGTGGCACTGTCCTGTATAGCCCTTGGGGGCAGCTCAGATGTCTTTAACCTTTGAAGAAGTTGCTGTGGGAAGCTATTTTTAATGCTGCCCTGAGGAGCCCTCCAGGGTATAACTAGATGGTTCTAGCAGAGAGTTCTTTCTAGATCATCCCAGGAGGTAAGAAGATTGAACCTCAATTCTTAATCCCGTAATTGGCAAACTTTGCACCTGCAACTCTTGCACAGCCAATTCTTCCCATTTGTTTCCTGGGAAAAAATCGGGATACTCAGCTGGGTGTCGTGGCTCAATGCCTGTAATCCCAGCACCTTGGGAGGCTGAGGCGGGTGATCACCTGAGGTCAGGAGTTCAAGACCAGCCTGGGTAACATGGCAAAACCCTGCCTCTACTAAAAATACAAAAACTAGCTAGGTGTGGTGGGCACCTGTAATCCCAGCTCCTCAGGAGGCTGAGGCAGGAGAATCCCTTGAACCTGGGAGGCGGAAGTTGCAGTGAGCCGAGATTGCGTCATTGCACTCCAGCCTGGGGCAAAACTCCATGGCGGGGGTGGGAATAATCGGGATACTCATGTCCTTCTGATCTGGGTCTCGGCTCCTGGGCCAGTGGTTCATGGTCCTCTCTTTCAGCCTCCAGCCATCATTTAGGCCCCGATACATCCCAGTCCACACTGTCACTTCCGCAGATGGGAGAACCCCCACACTGAAACAATGGAGATGGAACAGAAATGGCACTTGGGCTGGGGCTCCCCCAAATCCACCTACTTCAGGGCCCAGGGCTGGGAGAGGTACTGCTCACAGAGCCACCAGCTCAGGGCCCATTGCGTCCCTGGTCACTTCTAGCCATCCTGGCCTGGAACTAGGGTAATCGGAACCTGGGGAGAGGACTTAGCTGAAGAAATGCCCACCCCATGAAATGGTGGGAAAAACTTTTCCAGGGGAAAAATTAAGTCGGGGAGAAACCTAGGCCATCTCTGTTCCTCGGAGGGTTGATGAGAGTCTGAGCCCCTGACATGGGCCACTTCTCTCCAGCCTCCTTTGCTTTTCTCCCGGTTCTTCCAGAACACTTCTCTCCTCACTTCCCCGGTTTCTCTCCCCAGACTGTGGTTCTCCACGGGGAGTGGCCCACTTAGCTTCTAGAGGTATCAGGGCGGAAGGCAGCTCTCTGGGAGCAGGGTAAGGAGGGTGGTGGTCTTGGGACCGATCCAGCTATCAACCGTCTGTTTCCACAGGATGAAGAGAGGGGAGCTCTTTGACTACCTCACTGAGAAGGTCACTTTGAGTGAGAAGGAAACCAGGTGAGCGTCCCTTTGCCCCCTCTCCGCTCCCTCCCACTTGGCCTAGGGCCACACGCATTGGGGCCTCAGGGGAGGCAGGGCGTGCAGGTGTCTGGGCTGGGCGTGTGTGCTGCTCCGTTGCAGTGTGGCTGAAATGTGAGCTGTGTCTCCCTGCCTGTCGCCTGACTCTGCGCAGAGGAAGAGTGACAAGTGTGTGCCCCACCCTAGAAAGATCATGCGAGCTCTGCTGGAGGTGATCTGCGCCTTGCACAAACTCAACATTGTGCACCGGGACCTGAAGCCCGAGAACATCCTCTTGGATGACAACATGAACATCAAGCTCACAGACTTTGGCTTTTCCTGCCAGCTGGAGCCAGGAGAGAGGCTGCGAGGTCTGGTAACATGGACTCGGCCCACGTCCGGGCCTCGGGCGCTCCATCAACCCTCCGCGGAATAGAGATGGCCTGGGTTTCTCCCCTAACTTAATTGTTCCCCAGAATAAAAATTCCACCATTTCAAGGGGTAGGAATTTTTTTTTTTTCTTTTTTTTTTTTTTCCCCCGAGATGGAGTCTTACTCTGTCACCCAGGCTGGAGTGCAATGGCGCAATCTCGACTCACTGCAACTTCTGCCTCCCGAGTTCAAGCGATTCTCCTGCCTCAGCCTCCTGAGTAGCTGGGATTACAGGCACGCGTCACAACGCCCTGCTAATTTTTGTATTTTTAGTAGAGACAGGGTTTTACCATGTTGGTCAGGCTGGTCTCGAACTCCTGACCTTGTGATCCACCCGCCTCGGACTCCCAAAGTGCTGGGACTACAGGCGTGAGCCACCATGCCCGGCAGGGCTAGACATTTCTTCAGTTAAGTCCTTTCCTAGGTTCCCATTACCCTTGTTCCAGGCCAGGATGGCCCTAAGCTGGTGGCCCTGTGGGCAGTACCCCGCCCTGCCCTGGGCCCTGAAGTTGGTGGATATTGGGGGAGTCCCAGCCTAAGCTCCATTTCTATTCCATCTCCATTGTCTCTTTGAACTTCCTCTTTTCTTTTCTTTTTTTTTTCGTTTGAGACAGAGTCTCATTCTGTTGCCCAGGCTGGAGTGAAGTGGGATGATCTCAGCTCACTGCAACCTCCGCCTTCCAGGTTCAAGCGATTCTCCTGCCTCAGCCTCCTGAGTGGCTGGAACTATAGGCATGTGCCACCACACCTGGCTAATTTTTGTATTTTTAGTAGAGACGGAGTTTTACCATGTTGGCCAGGCTGGTCTCGAACTCCTGGCCTCAGGTGAGCTGCCTGCCTTGGCCTCCCAAATTGCTAGGATTATAAAAATGAGTCACTGCAGCCGGCCTGGACTTCCTCTTCTGAGTGCCCTGCTGATCTGTCTTGATGATGACTGTTCCTGCAGAGGTCTGCGGGACCCCCAGTTACCTGGCCCCTGAGATTATCGAGTGCTCCATGAATGAGGACCACCCGGGCTATGGGAAGGAGGTGGACATGTGAGTGCACCGAGGAAGGAGGATCACCTGCCTGGGCTGGGCGAGGGAGGGAGCCAGCAGGGCTGGGTTGGTGCCCCTGGCGCTGGGTAAGTGGCCCTGGGCCCTCACACGTCCAGGTGGAGCACTGGCGTCATCATGTACACACTGCTGGCCGGCTCCCCGCCCTTCTGGCACCGGAAGCAGATGCTGATGCTGAGGATGATCATGAGTGGCAACTACCAGTTTGGCTCACCCGAGTGGGATGATTACTCGGACACTGTGAAGGACCTGGTAAGAGGCCAGGCCAACTGGCTCCTGGGCTCAGGACTGCGATGCCAGGCTCCCCTGCCCGGGGAGGCCCCGCCTCTCCTGACATGCTGGAGGGGACCTGCCTTGATGTTCTCGGTTCCCCTCTCCTCCCCTCCCAGGTCTCCCGATTCCTGGTGGTGCAACCCCAGAACCGCTACACAGCGGAAGAGGCCTTGGCACACCCCTTCTTCCAGCAGTACGTGGTGGAGGAAGTGCGGCACTTCAGTCCCCGGGGGAAGTTCAAGGTATGAAGAGTCCTGACCCAGACCCGCCTCTAAGTGCAAACCTCTAAGCCCTCTCCTCTCCCAGGGGTCCTTACACCCTGTGGGTTTCCAGAGTACCCACCCCACCCCTCCCAGCCACCCTGTGATGGCTTCAGAGATGGCAGGTGTCAGCCCACTGGCTCCTCCCTGCGGATGCTGGCCAAGTGGGAAGTGGAGGACACTAGGAGGGTCCCGCAGAAGGTACCCAAGGCTTCGTGGCAGAGCCTAGAGCGTCCCTGTGCTGGAGGGGCAGGGCCTGGCATGGGGTTGCTGCAGCCCAGCTTCTCCACCTGGCCCTGCAGGTGATCGCTGTTACTGTGCTGGCTTCAGTGCGTATCTACTACCAGTACCGCCGAGTGAAGCCGGTGACCCGGGAGATCGTCATCCGAGACCCCTATGCCCTCCGGCCTCTGCGCCGGCTCATCGACGCCTACGCTTTCCGAATCTATGGCCACTGGGTGAAGAAGGGGCAGCAGCAGAACCGGGCTGCCCTTTTCGAGAACACACCCAAGGCCGTGCTCCTCTCCCTGGCCGAGGAGGACTACTGAGGGCCTGGCCAGTCAGGGAGGGCTGGGGCGCAGGTGGGGAGGGGAAGTCACGGAAATATAAGTCCAAGGGGTGAGATGTGTGCAGTCCTCTGCAGAAGGAGCACTTGGCCTTGGCTAGGAACCCCTGGAGCTGAGGCCATGATCTCCTCTCAAAGGCTGTGCACAAGGGAAGCAGTGTTCCCACCACAGAGCAATACCTGCAGGCTGGGGCAGGCCCTGGGTGGGCAGAGATCACAGGTGGCCTGAGAACCAGGAACCCCCTGCTCCTCCACTTCCTGGATGAGCCACCATCTCTGTTTCTCTTTAGGGAAGGCCCAGAGTTACTGACACTTGGGCCCTCTTAGGGTCCCAAGGTGAGAATCAAAGACACAGAAATGTCTGAGATACACAATCACAGGAGATTTTATTGACCCCATGACATCCAGTGACAGTGTGGGAGCAGGCTACTCTCCAGGGACATATTTTTGGAGGCATATGGAGAAGGGGGCCCAGGCGAGGTGGCTCACACCTGTAATCCCAGCACTTTGGGAGGCCGAGGTGGGAGGATCGCTTGAGGCCAGGAGTTTGAGACCACCCTGGGCAACATAGTGAGATCCTATCACTACAAAAGTTCAAAAACTTAGCCAGGCCTGGTGGTGCACACTTAGTAGTCCCAGCTACTCGGGAGGCTGAGGTGGGAGAATTTCTTGGGCCCAGGAGTTCAAGACTGCAGTGAGCAGTGATCACCACTGCACTTTAGCCTGGGCAACAGAGCAAGACCCTGTCTCAAAAAAAAAAAAAAAAAAAAAGAATGGGAAGCTTCTGATATTTGTCTTTCTGGAGTACTATTTGCTTTGTGATTCCCACAATGCACCGCTTCACCTAATACATCATTTGGTTCTCCCAGACCCTTTTAGGACTGAACTGTGCTTTAAATAGTTACATGTCTGCCTGTTACACAGTGGAAACTAGTTTCCTTCTAAAGAGGGACACAAAACCACAGATGAGGCCACCAAGAAAGCATTCTCCTTCCACAGCAATTGGCTGAGAAAACAGAACAAGGGAAATTCTGCCTTGAAGAAACAATGTCAGCTTCCTGAATCATCCAGGGAGAAAGAGAATAGATTTTAAAATGCTCAACAAATGGCCTTTCAGAGCCCTCTGTTCCAATTGTTTGCTTATTTGCCCGTGTCAATAATACTTGGCCTCTAAGAGAAACACCTGGCTCCCAGCCACCTTCAACATGTTGGGCCCCTTCTCCAAAACACAGGAGGCTGAGTCCTCTCCTGCCCTGGTGAGAGGCGCCTGCCAGAGGGATGGGAGACAGAGAAGGGGAAGTTCTTTCCTGAGGCTGAAGCTCCCGAGCTTGGAATTGGGCTGTTTGCAACATGGCCAGGGAATGACAGTGACCCTGGAGGGCTTTTCTCCTTGTCACCACCCAGCTGCTTATAGCTCCCCTGGCAGCCGGCCTGCGTCTGCAGCACAGCGGAAACCGAGGTTGTCTGAGGCTGAATCTGGAGTGTTGCCCATCCTGCCAGCAGAGAAGGGGAGAGAGGAAGGACACATCCTGAGAAAGAGTCCTGGGGGCTGATCCATCTTCCCCGCCTCACCCGCAGGGCTCGCCATGATCAGGGAGCCTGAGGGCTGGTGAGGGCATGGTCTGGAAGGAAGCCTGTGCCAGTCCTGGGAGAAGGGGAACAAGAAGGGGCTTTGGGACAAAAGGGGCCTTGCCAGAGTAGGGGGAGGGACAGTGGCCCCAAGAGACAGCACTGGAGGGCAGAAAAGACAGTGACTAACTTCTGTGTTAGCAGTTGAGAACAGCTCAGTAGAGAAAACCTGTCCGCAAGCTATGAGAATATTGTGGCCACGTGCGGTGGCTCACGCCTGTAATCTTAGCATTCTGGGAGGCCAAGGCGGGCTGATTGCTTAGTCCAGGAGTATGAGACAAACCTAGGCAACATGGCAAAAACCCATCTCTACAAAAATTAGCCGGGCATAGTGGTGCATGCCTGTAGTCCCAGATACTTGAGGAGCTGAGGTGGGAGAATCGCTAGAGCCTGGCAGTTTGAGGCTGCAGTGAGCTGAGACTGTGCCACTGCACTCCATCCAGCCTGGACAACAGAGCAAGACTCTGTCTCAAAAAAAAAAAAAAATTTTTCATGTGCCCACCAGTCTGAAGAGTCAGTAAGTCTATGACCACCACTAATGACCTACTGGTGTGGTCATTCTACTTCCCTCCCTTTGCCTACCTAGTGGTAAGGAACAGAGGAAAAACCCCATAAATAAGATGCCACACACAGTCTCCCTGGGTACCAAGAGCTGGCAGGAGAGTCACAAGGTGTCCTGGGCCCCTTTGCTTTTCATAGCAAGTGCTGCTGGCTTTCTTTTCTGTACCCACAACTGGGCACAGGCTCAGGAGGTGCTGGGACCAGCTCACTGCACACAGACGGTTGGTGGTATGAAGGTTGGGGCACTCTGGGACCGGGATTCAGACCTCAGTCCCAGCTACTAAGCCGCGCGTTGCCTGGGACAAAGTCCCTCACCTGGTGGTGACCCGGGCCCGGTGATTGGCAGAGCCGTCAGCTGTGTCGATCCACGACGCCCCCCGGAGGACACGCATGTCCTGCTCAGCGGCCTGGTACGGTGATGCTGTCCACTCCCACACGTTGCCCAGGAGGTCATAGAGCCCTGCAGCCCCACCGGCGGGTCAGGCCAGGCTGGGACCCGCGGACCACCCTGCCTACCCTCTGAGGTCCTGGGGCCAACTCGGGGAAGGGAGGTGCTTCCCTCTGCCTCCTCTCTAGACACGATGGTCCCAGCAGCCAGTTCGTGGGCATGGACACAAGCCCAAGAGAGCTCTTACCATAGTTGTTCTGGGCGGGGAAAGCATTCACTGGGGAGACTCCATGGAAGCCATCCTCAGCTTTGTCGCCCTTGGGGAACCTTCCCTGATAGGAGAAAGGCAGGGTAAAAGATTTACCACCTGTCCCAAGCCAGGTCCTCATGCCTATCCAGAGGAAAACCAAAGTCGTCTTGCTGTCACATCTGGGGAAGGGGAAGGGCACGGGGCGGTGACTTAAGATTCCTATCCAGAGCTCCCAAACCCATCACCTCACATCCCCAGGGTGACCCCCCTGCTGGATTAGGAAGAGTGTTTCCCCTGTACCCACAGGGCTCTAGGTCAAGCCCAGCCCACACCTGACTTCTCCACTCTCAGCAACATCCTGCCCTCTGCCTGGAACCCCACGTGCCATGGAGCCTCGAGAAGACAGTTTCTCCCACGCTCCTCCACAGCCTGCCTCCACGCCCCATGCCTGAGCACTGTAGCCTGCTCCTGCCGGCCTTCTCAGGACAGTGCTTTTTTATTTGCTTAGTTTAGTTTTATTTATTTAGTCACTTTTTTTTTTTTTTTTTTTGAGGCAGGGTCTCATTCTGTCGCCCAGGCTGGAGTGCTGCGGCAGCATGACCTTAGCTCACTACAACCTCCGCCTCCTGGGTTCGAGTGATTCTCCTGCCCAAGTCCCAAGCAGGTAGGATTACAGGTGCCTGCCACCATGCCCAGTTAATTTTATATTTTTAGTAGAGACAGGGTTTCACCATATTGGCCAGGCTGGTCTTGAACTCCTGACCTCAGGTGATCCAACCCCCTCGGCCTCCCAAAGTGCTGGGATTACAGGCGTGAGCCACTGTAAATCTTTAATAGAAAGTACAAATCCTTAATAGAAAGTACTTATGCTGGCTGGGCACAGTGGCTTATGCCTGTAATCCCAGCACTTTAGGAGGCTGAAGCGGGTAGATCACCTGAGGTCAGGAGTTTGAGACCAGCTTGGCCAACATGGTAAAACCTGATCTCTACTAAAAACACAAAAAATTAGCTGGGCATGGTGGCAGGGACCTGTAATCCCAACTACTTGGGAGACTGGGGCAGGAGAATCGCTTGAAACTGGGAGGCGGAGGTTGCAGTGAGCCGAGTTCGCACCACTGCGCTCCAGTGTGGGTGACAGAGAGAGACTCTGTCTCAAAAAAAAAGAAAAAAAAGTACTTACGACCCATTGTCTTTTGCTTTACCAGCTTATGAGTCATCAGTTGCAAAAGAACCCAAGCCTTCTGGATGCCGCGGCCTAACAACACAGTACCTAGCCTCCAGCAGGTCTCTGTGGATGCTTGGTGAAAGGAGGAATGTCAGTCTTACCTGCCACAGGTTGGTGCGGTTTGGCTGGAATTGGTTTCCCCATGGGTAAACTTGACCTGCCAGGAAAGCAAGGAGGCAGCAGAGGAGGGGGAGGTGAAGAATTAGGGAAGGAAAACAAAAACACAGAAAGAGTGAGGGAACCAAAAGGAAGTTAGAGGGAGATGAGAAAAAAAGAGAGTGAGATGACCTGCTTTTATTTCCCATGCCTGTCCTTGCCACTCTCTGAACAGCATTAGAGGCCCTGGCCTCCTCATGTGTTCCAGGGCTCTGGGATCTGAGCCAGTTTATAAAGCATCTCTTATCAGTTCATGTTGAGAAAAGTACAGAAATTGAGAAACTTGAAAATTGGACTTAGAGTGCATAAAGGAACGAGCCAGAGGCAACCTCACAAGTCATATTAAAAACTTTGATCATTGGCCACACGTGGTGGCTCACACTTGTAATCACAGCACTTTGGGAGACCGAGGCAGGTGGATCACGAGGTCAGGAGTTCAAGACCAGTCTGGCCAACACAGTGAAACCCCCGTCTCTGCTAAAAATACAAAAATTAGCCAGGCATGGTGGCAGGTACCTGTAATCCCAGCTACTCGGGAGGCTGAGGCAGGAGGAATCACTTGAACCTGGGAGGCAGAGGTTGCAGTAAGCCGAGATCATGCCACTGTACTCCAGCCTTGAGCGACAGAGCTAGACTCCGTCTCAAAACAAACAAACAAACAAAAACTTTGATCATTGATGTACCTGGTGTTCACTGAAAGACTGTGTAAAGGGGTTTAATGTGGGGAGCTGCTTTTTGCTGTCCTAACTTTCTGTGTAATTAGGATTGCAGAATGACAAATGACCGAGTTAGGAGCAAACAGTGATTCTTAACATTAACCCTTGTATCCCAAAGGCAGAGGTGTGTAGTCTAACATTAATCCCTGTACCCCAGAGGCAGAAGTGTGTAGTCTTGGTAATTCTTCTTTTTCCTTATGCCATGTTGCTCTGGTTATATTTATTGAAATGTAATATGTCTGTGGAATTTCCAATAAAATATTTTATGTCTGTTCTTTCAATTTCTCCAGTTACTAATTTTTATGGTATTTCATAAATATATCAGTCTGAGATGGACTAGAAAAAATAATTTTAAAAAACCTGGTCCTCTACCACAGATAGCTTAAGAAGCACTGCTCTAGGGAACACAGACCCTTCCTGCCCCACCCCCCCCACTTTTCTTCTTGAGACAGGGTCTTGTTCTGCCACTCAGGCCAGAGAGCAGCGGTGTGATCATAGCTCGCTGCAGCTTTGAACTCCTAGGCTCAAAGGATCCTCCCACCTCAGCCTCCCGAGTAGCTGCGACTAGAGGCACATGCCACCAGGCCCAGTTCATTTTTGTATTTTTCGGAGAGACGAGGTCTCCCTATGTTGCCCCGGCTGGCCTTTCACTGCTGGCCTCAAGCTATCCTCCTGTCCCAGCCTCCCAAAGTGCTGGGATTACAGGCATGAGCCACCACGCCCAGCCCCTTCCCACTCTTTAAAGCCCCTCATGCTGGGCAGGATGGGGAGAAGAATGAAAGAAAATCGCCTCATCATCTGGATACCCTTCAAGCCCCCTCGGGCAGCAAACTCCCACTCTTCCTCCGTGGGCAGCCGTTTTCCCCGCCAAGCACAGTAGGCACGGGCGTCATTCCAGCTCACGTGTAACACTGGGTGCTCCAGTCTCTCTCGGATGCCAGAGCCAGGACCTGCAGGCTGACAGCCAGGATGAAGTGAGACAGGCTTCGGGGAGCGCATTAAGTCGGAGGCAGGCTAGGTTTAGGGCGCCCGCGTTTAGCTTTTACCACTAGATGGAGGAAGGGAGCTGGAAGAGAGCCAGGTGAGTGAGGAGCGGTCGGAGTCAGAAAAAAGATTACAGGAGGCTGACAAGGGAGAATGGATGGGTAACGGGAAAAAGAGGCCTGCTGAGTGATTTCCCTGAAATTCCCCTGTCCTCCTTTGAAACTCAGTGTTCCTGGATGTACGAGGGGTAGAGAGGAGGCTGGGCCTGGAGAATAAAAGAGTCAAGCAGGGGTAGAAAATGAGGTAGTGGAATCAGCCCTTACCTGCCTCCAAAACGCCTTTTCCACTGGAAGCCACCAGAGTACAGGCTGCAAAAAAGGAGACTGCAAGATGCTCTGGCCCAGCAAAGGCACCTCCCCGACTGAGCCACAGGACGCAGAACAGAGACGTCAGGCTGAGACTCAGGTAGTCTAAGTGAGGTTATGGCTGAAATTTTATTTATTTTTTTTGAGACAAGATATTGCTCTGTCACTCAGGCTAGAGTGCAGTGGCACCATCACCACTCACTGCAGTCTCAACCTCCTAGGCTCAGGTGATCCTCCCACCTCAACCTCCTGAGTAGCTGGGACTACAGGTGTACATCACCATGCCCAGCTAATTTTCTTTCTTTTCTTTTCTTTTTTTTTTCTGTAGATATGGGATCTATGTTGCCCAGGCTGGTCTTGAACTCTTGGGCTCAAGCAATTGTCCCACCTCGGCCTCCCAAAGTGCTGGGGTTACAGGCGTGAGCTGCTGTGCCCAGCTGAGACTGGAATCTTTATAGAGTCCAATCTTACCACCCTTATTAGAGGTTGGCTTGACAAGGTGATCTTTTTTTTTTTTTTTTTTTGAGACAGAGGGTCTCACTCTGTCACCCAGGCTGGAGTACAGTGGCGCTACCTCGGCTCACTGCAACCTCTGCCTCCCGGGTTCAAGCGATTCTCATGCCTCAGCCCCCTGAGTAGCTGGGATTACAGGAGCGTGCCACCACGCCTGTCTAATTTTTGTAGTTTTAGTAGATACAGGGTTTCGCCATGTTGGCCAGGCTGGTCTTGAACTCCTGACCTCAGGTGATCCACCCACCTCAGCCTCCCAAAGTGCTGGGATTACAGGCATGAGCCACCACACCCAGCCCACCAAGGTGATCTCTTGATTCAAGTTCCTTGAACCCTATCCTGACTTGGACCTTAAGGCAAGAGCTAACTTTGGTTCAGGGTTAACTTCCTGGGAGTACGTATTGATCTGACGCTCCATGGTGGGTTTCTCTTGCTTCCCTTCTGCCTCCAGCTCTCAGGTCTGATTCTCCACTGTGCCCTGGGTAACCCATGTCCCACAGGATTCCCTGTCTAGGTCCCACTCCTATCCCCTCAGTCACAAGACCAGGTTCTCTCACCTTCATTGGCTGGGTGGCTTTGTTTCTCAGCTTATCGGAGACAAAGTCCTCAAAGACAAAGCTCCATCCAAACATCTCAGCCTCTGTCCGGTACTTTTTCTCCCTGACAAAATCCCTGCAAAGACATAGTTCAGCTGGTTCGGCTGATGAGGTTCGGTGCCCGTCCCACCTTCTCCTGCTCCAGGAAACCTCAGATATCCCTGTCCTGTAAGTTACACACCACAGAGTGTTCATGACCGCCAAAGAATTAACCTGAAGCCTGGGTGATTTTCTTTTAAATTAGAATGCAACAAATTCACATACAGTAAAATTCACTCTCTTCAGTGTTTAGTTCTGTGAGGTTAATTTATTTTTTATTTATTTGTTTGTTTAGTTGTCTATTTATTTATTTAGAGATGGAGTCTCGCTCTGTTGCCCAGGCTGGAGTGCAATGGCATGATCTCGGCTCACTGCAACCTCCACCTCCTGGGTTCAAACGATCCTCCTGCCTCAGCCTCCCTAGTAGCTGGGATTATAGGCGCCTGCCACCACGCCCAGGTAATTTTTGTATTTTTAGTAGTGACAGGGTTTCACCATGTTGGCCAGGGTGGTCTCGAACTCCTGACCTAGTGATCCACCTGCCTTGGCCTCCCAAAGGGCGAGGATTACAGGCGTGATCTACCACACCCGGCCTATTTATTTATTTTTTTGAAACAAAGTCTCACTCTGTTGCCCAGGCTGGAGTGCAGTGGCACAATCTCAGCTCACTGCAACCTCCACCTCCCGGGTTCAAGTGATTCTCCAGCCTCAGTCTCTCAAGTAGGTGGGATTACAGATGCATACCACCATGTCCAGCTAATTTTTGTACTTTTTGTAAAGATAGGGTTTTGTAATGTTAGCCAGGCTAGTCTCGAACTCCTAACCTCAGGTGATCCTGCCACCTCGGCCTCCCAAAGTGTTGGGATTACAGGCGTGAGGCACAACACCTGGCCAATTTTTTTTTTTTTTGAGACAGAGTCTTGCTCCGTTGCCCAGGCTGGAGTGCAGTAGCACAATCTCGCTCACTGCAACCTCCATCTCCTGGGTTTAAGTGATTTTCTTGCCTCAGCTTCCCCAGTAGCTGGGATTACAGGTGCACACCACCATGCCCAGCTAATTTTTGTATTTTTAGTAGAGGTGGGGTTTCACCATGTTAGCCAGGCTGGTCTCGAACTCCTGATCTTGTGATCTGCCCGCCTCGGTCTCCCAAAGTGCTGGGATTACAGGTGTAAGCCACCATGCCCAAATTAGTTTTTATTTATTTTAATCATTTATTTATTTATTATTATTTTTTTTTAGATGGCGTCTCACTCTGTGGCCCAGGCTTGAGTGCAGTGGGGTGATCTCTGCTCACTGCAACCTCTGCCTCCTGGGTTCAAGCGATACTCCTGCCTCAGCCTCCTGAGTAGCTGAGATTACAGGTGTGTGCCACTACACCCTGCTATTTTTGTATTTTTAGTAGAGGTGGGGTTTCACCATGTTAGCCAGGCTGGTCTCGAACTCCTGATCTTGTGATCTGCCCGCCTCGGTCTCCCAAAGTGCTGGGATTACAGGTGTAAGCCACCATGCCCAAATTAGTTTTTATTTATTTTAATCATTTATTTATTATTATTATTTTTTTTTAGATGGCGTCTCACTCTGTGGCCCAGGCTTGAGTGCAGTGGGGTGATCTCTGCTCACTGCAACCTCTGCCTCCTGGGTTCAAGCGATACTCCTGCCTCAGCCTCCTGAGTAGCTGAGATTACAGGTGTGTGCCACTACACCCTGCTAATTTTTGTATTTTTAGTAGTGACAGGGTTTCACCATGTTGGTCAGGTTGGTCTTGAACTCCTGACATTGTGATCCGCCCGCCTCAGCCTCCCAAAGTGCTGGGATTACAGGGGTGAGCCACCGTGCCCAGTCGATCATTTATTTTTTTGAGACCAGGTCTCACTGTCACCCAGGCTGGAGTGCAGTGGTGCAACCATGGCTCACTATAGGATCGACCTCCTGGGTTCAAGCGATTCTTGTGCCTCAGCCTCCCGATTTATTTTAATTATTTATATTTTGGACTGGGTCTCACACTGTCACCCAGACTGGAGTGCAGTGGCACAATCACAGCTCACTGCAGCCTTGACCTCCTGGGCTCAAGCAATTTTCCCTCCTCAGCCTCTCAAGTAGCTGTGACTACAGGTGCACGCCACCATGCCTGGCTAATTTTATAGAGATGGGGTCTCACTATGTTGCCCAGGCTGGTCTAAAAATTCTGAGCTCAAGTGATCCACCCACCTCGGGCTCCCAAAGTGTTGGGATTACAGGCATGAGCCACTGCGCCCAGCAGTTCTGTGAGTTTGACAAAGCATATAGTTACTACAATAATCAAGATACAGAATAGTTCCATTGGTCACCTCTAAAAAAATTTCTCTGCAACTCACCAACCACGCACCAGGTTTTTTGGTCCCTATAGTTTTGCCTTTCCCAGAACACCATATAACTTGAATCATATAGTATATAGTCTTCTGGGTCTGGCTGTGGTTTCCTTCACTTAGAAAATGCTTCTGAGATTCATCCATGTTGTTGCCATTAGTAGTCTGTCCCTTTTTATCAATGAGTAGTATTTTATTGTATGGACATACCATATATTGTTTATACACTTACCAGCTGAAGATCATGTGAGTTATCTCCTGTTTTTAGAGATCATGAATAAAGCCACTGAGCAGGAGACTTAAGGGTGGGGAATTCGTCTCTTTTCTGAAAGGTCTCCAGCACCTATCTTTTTTTTTTTTTCCTTTTTGAGAAAGGATGTTGCCCAGGTTGGAGTGCAGTGGTGCAAACATGGCTCACTACAGCCTCAACCTTCTACACTCAAGTGATCCTCCTGCCTCAACCTCCCTACTGGCTGGGACTACAAGTGCATGCTACCATGAGGGGCTAATTTTTTTTTTTAAGACGGAGTCTTGCTCTGTCACCCAGGCTGGAGTGCAGTGGCCGGATCTCAGCTCACTGCAAGCTCCGCCTCCCGGGTTTATGCCATTCTGCCTGAGCCTCCAGAGTAGCTGGGACTACAGGCGCCCGCCACCTCGCCCGGCTAGTTTTTTGTATTTTTTAGTAGAGACAGGGTTTCACCGTGTTAGCCAGGATGGTCTCGATCTCCTGACCTTGTGATCCACCCGTCTCAACCTCCCAAAGTGCTGGGATTACAGGCTTGAGCCACTGCACCCGGCCTTTGTAAAATTTTTAGTAGATATGGGGTCTGTGTTGCCCAGGATGGTCTCGAACTCCTGGGCTCAAGTGATCCTCCCACGCCAGCCTCCCAAATTGTTGGGATTACAGGCGTGAGCCACTGCATCCAGCCCTTCATCACATATCTAATCTCACAACAGTCATCAGAGGTACGTAACAGGTTTTATTGTTATTATCTCCATTTAACAGATGAAAAACACTGAACCAAATAGAAGTGAAAAATTGGGCTTTTAAAATGGATTTTCGACTGGACGTGGTGGCTCACAGCTGTAATCCCAGCACTTCACGAGGCCAAGACAGACGGATCACCTGAGGTCAGGAGTTCGAGACCAGCCTGACCAACATGGAGAAACCCTGTCTCTACTAAAAATACAAAAATTAGTTGGGTGTGGTGGTGCATGCCTGTAATTCCAGTTACTTAGGAGGATGAGGCAGGAGAATCACTTGAAACCAGGAGGCAGAGGCTGCGGTGAGCTGAGATCGCACCATTGCACTCCAGCCAAGGCAACAAGAGCAAAACTCATCTCTAAATAAATAAATAAATAAAATAAAATAAAATGGATTTTCAAGGCCAGGCATGGTGGGTCACACATATAATCCCAGCACTTTGGGAGGCCAAGGCAGAAGGATCACTTGAGCCCAGGAGTTCGAGACCAGCCTGGGCAACAGGGCAAAACCCTACTCTACCAAGAACACAAAACAAAATAAGCTGGTGTGGTAGAGTGCACCTGTAGTCCCAGCTACTCAGGAGGCTGAGATGGGAGGATGGTTTGAGCCCAGGATGCAGAGGCTGCAGTGAGCTGAGATCATACCACTGAACTTCAGCCTGGGTGACAGAGCCAGACCCTGTCTCAAAAAAATAATAATGATAACAATAATAATAAAATGAGGCTGGGCGCGGTGGCTCAAGCCTGTAATCCCAGCACTTTGGGAGGCCGAGACGGGCAGATCACGAGGTCAGGAGATCGAGACCATCCTGGCTAACACGGTGAAACCCCATCTCTACTAAAAATACAAAAAATTAGCCAGGCGAAGTGGTGGGCACCTGTGGTCCCAGCTACTCGGGAGGCTGAGGCAGGAAAATGGCGTGAACCTGGGAGGCGGAGGTTGCAGTGAGCTGAGATCCGGCCACTGCACTCCAGCCCAGGCGACAAAGCAAGACTCCATCTCAAAAAAAAATAAAAATAAAAATAAAAATAAAAATAAAAATAAAAATAAAAATAAAATGAATTTTCATATACTTTGGTATGGTTTAGTAAGTTTCAGCAGGCAGATTGTCAGGGTAAGATGGATTGTTACATATATATACATTTATATATATAACAATATGTACAAATTTATATACTTATTTACTTATTTTTACTTATTCATTTATTTTAGCAGAGATAGAGGTCTCCCTATGTTGCCAGGCTGGTCTCAGACTCCTGAGCTCAAGCAATCCTCCCACCTTGGCCTCCCAAAGTGCTCACATTGCAGGTGTGAGCCACCACACCTGGCCTATAAGGGGAATTTAAAGGACTCTCTACTATGATGTTCCTTCTCCAATCCCTTTCCCCATGTAGAAGAGGGTTCTGTTGAGTGACTGGCATTTGCTTATATTTCTCAGTGCTATGTCCAGTGTAATAGAAAATGCACTGGCTCAAGAGCCCAGGGATTTGAGTTCCAGGCCAAGCTCATCTACTAATTGAGTCAGTCAAACCTCTTGGGATTTCAGGTTCTTCATCTGAATAACGTATTTAACACTTATCCCATAGTACACTGCAAAGATGACATGTAACAGTGAACAAGTTAGTATTCCTTTAGATATTAAGAATGAGGCCAGGTGCAGTGGCTCATACCTGTAATCCCAGCACTCTGGGAGGCTGAGGTGGGGAGATCAGTTGAGGTCAGGAGTTCGAGACCAGCCTGGCCAACATGGTGAAATCCCATCTCTACTAAAAAAAATACAAAAAAAAAATTAGCTGGGCGTGGTGGTGAACACCTGTAATTCCAGCTACTCGGGAATTGCGGAGGCAGAGGCAGGAGGCAGAATTGCTTGAACCCAGGAGGCGGAGGTTGCAGTGAGATCACACCATTGCACCCCAGCGCCTAGGTGACAGAGTGAGTAAGTCTCTAAAAAAAAAAAATAAAGAAAGAAAGAAAAAATAATGAGATTAGAGAGGGCCTTCATTCCTCCTGGAAGAACATCTGATGTACCTGAAATCTTTGTTGGTGACAGGAAATATGTCAATGGAAAAGGGTTTCACTGTCGCCTCCTGCACAGGACCTTCACCATCTCTGCTGTCTGGAGAGGAGGCAGGAGAATTGCTTGAACCCAGGAGGCGGAGGTTGCAGTGAGCGAGATTGCGCCATTGCACTCCAGCACCTGGGTGACAGAGTGAGTAAGTCTCAAAAAAAAAGAAAGAAAAAATAATGAGATTAGAGAGGGCCTTCATTCCTCCTGGAAGAACACCTCATGTACCTGAAATCTTTGTTGGTGACAGGAAATATGTCAATGGCAAAGGGTTTCACTGTCGCCTCCCGCACAGGGCCTTCACCATCTCTGCTGTCTGGAGAATTTGTTCCCATCAGGAATCTCCCACCTGGCAGTTGGACCATGCTAGTAGCCTGTCCATTTCCTGCAAAGAAAAAAGAGAGTTATCAGTAATACATGCATATATATAAAACAAGTGGTAATATTTGGATCGTATGCAATACTCATGATGGTATAATAAAACACAACAAAAAATGTGGAGGCTTAAAAATCTGGCTTTAAATTCCTTTTGGGACGGGTGCGGTGGCTTACGCCCTGTAATCCTAGCACTTTTGGAGGCCGAGGCGGGCGGATCACGAGGTCAGGAGATCAAGACCATCCTGGCTAACACGGTGAAACCCCTTCCCTACTAAAAATGAAAAAAAAAAAAAAAAATTAGCTGGGTGTGGTAGCAAGCGCCGGTAGTCCCAGCTACTCGGGAGGCTGAGGCAGGAAAATGGCGTGAACCTGGGAGGCGGAGCTTGCAGTGAGCCAAGATCACACCACTGCACTCCAGCCTGGGCGACAGAGCGCGACTTCATCTCAAAAAAAAAAAAAAAAAAAAAATTCCTTTTGCGTTTTGTTTGGCTTCACATTCTTGTTCTGCCACTTGATTTGCTGGGAAACCTTAGGCAAATTACTTAATCTGAGATTCAATTTCTTTTCTTTCTTTTTTTTCTTTTTGTGACAGGATCTCGTTCTGTCACCCAGACTGGAGTGCAGTGGTGCAATCTGGGTTCACTGCAATCTCTGCCCCCACCGGCTCAAGCAATCCTCCCACCTCAGCCTCCTGAGTAGCTGGGACCACAAGTGTGCACTACCATACCTGGCTAATTTTTGTATTTTTTGTAGAGATTGGGTTTTGTTGTGTTGCCCAGGCTGGTCTCAAACTCCTGAGCTCAAATGATCCTTCTACCTCAGCCTCCCAAAGTGCTGGGATTATAGGTGTGAGCCAACACGCCCAGCTGAGATTCAATTTCTTCATCTGAAAAATGGGGATATCTATGAACGACCATAGCTTGTTAACAAAAGAAAAAATAATAAGTATGAAAAATAGGGATAATATCTCACTATCTCTTAGGTAGTAGCTGTGCCAATTAAAATAACATGGAACCAGGAACAATGGCTCAGAGACACGGTGCAGAGGCTAAGGCAGGAGAATTGCTTGAGCCCAGAAGTTCAAGGTCGTAGTGAGCTATCATTGTGTCACTGCACTCCAGCCTGGGTGACACAGTGAGACACTGCCTCAAAAAATAAAAAATAAAAAGATAATAATAACAATAAAATAGCATGGGTGAAATGTTGACCACATGGTAGATTTGCACGTACCTCTTTCTTCCTCCACACAAGCCCTTGTCCCAACCCAGCTAGGCGAATTTAGACACTCTACCCTAAAATACACCTAGCACTTTCTTTCCATCCTTCTGCTCATGCTGTTTC
Source organism: Trachypithecus francoisi (assembly GCF_009764315.1). Taxonomy (NCBI): domain Eukaryota; kingdom Metazoa; phylum Chordata; class Mammalia; order Primates; family Cercopithecidae; genus Trachypithecus; species Trachypithecus francoisi. Next base: position 58,251 of record NW_022680603.1, on the reverse strand, counting down.
TCTGCCTCTTCCACTCCACTTACTGAACTCCTATCAGTTATTAGTGATTCTAACCATTATATGTGCCAGAAGAGAAGCATATAATACATACATGTTTGACAGTATATCCCTGGCTCCTGCCACAAGTGCACAATTATTGCCAAATAGTTGAATGAGCACCTTTAGATTTGTATGAATGCCTCAGAAAATCATAGAATTAAAAAGGAAAAAAGGACGGGCCAGGTGCAGTGGCTCACGCCTGGAATCCCATACTTTGGGAGGCCAAGGCGGGCAGATTACCTGAGGTCAGGAGTTCGAGACCAGCCTGGCCAACATGGCGAAAACCCATCTCTATCAAAAATACAAAAATTAGCCGGGCGTGGTATTAGGTGCCTGTAATCCCAGCTCTCAGGAGGCTGAAGCAGGAGAATCGCTTGAACCCGGGAGGCGGAGGTTGCAGTGAGCTGAGATCACACCACTGCACTCCAGCCTGGGCTGACAACAGTGAGATTCCGTCTCAAACAAGCATAACAAAAAATTAGCTAGGTGTGATGGTGTCCACCTGTAATCCCAACTACTCCAGAGACTGAGGCAGGAGAATAACTAGAACCTGGGGGCAGAGGTTGCAGTGAGCCAAGATCGCGCCACTGCACTCCAGCCTGGGGGTAACAGCAAGACTCTGTCTCAAAATAAATAAATAATAAACAAAAAAGGGTCTTTGCTTCAACCTCCTTACTCCACAGGAGCAAACCAAGACCCGAAAAAGAAATACGACTTAAAGAGCTAGTTAGCAGGAGACAGAAATAGATTCAGGTCTCTCTACGGTGCTGTTTCCAATGGGCCACACTTCTTCAGCTTGATGCATCACTTCACAGTGTCTTTCCAAGAAAGTGTCTAAGCACTACAACTTCTTTCAAGGCAGAGCCCTCGTCTTTTGATGTTCCTCAAGATCCTATCTTTGGCTCTCTTATTCTGCCACATTCACACTGATTTCATCCATTTTCAGTTTTTCGCTTTTTTTTTTTTTTTTTTTTTGAGGCAGAGCCTTGGTCTGTCAACCCAGTCCAAGTGCAGTGGCCCGATCTCGGATCACTACAACCTCCGCCTCTCGGGTTCAAGCGATTCTCCTGCTTCAGCCTCCTGAGTAGCTGGGACTACAGGCCCCCGCCACCACGCCCGGCTAATTTTTTGTATTTTTAGTAGACACGGGGTTTCACCATATTGCCCAGGCTGCTCTTTAACTCCTGACCTCGTGATCCGCCCGCCTCGGCCTTCCAAAGTGCTGGGATTACAGGCTTGAGCCCCTGCGCCCGGCCTCTCTTTCCCTTTTTTAGGTTTGAACGATTCCAGCGCACGAAGTTGAAAGTACAAGGCAGTGAGACGCCACGGGCGCCAACAGCGACCTCCCCAGCCGACTGCTGCAGCCGCATCCCGAAGGCGGGCAGAGAGGCCTCGGGCTCTCTCTCGCCAGGGTGGAGCGCCCCATCTCCTTCCCAGCGCCCCCGGGATGGACAGCCGGTTCACTGACCTAGCTTGAGCCATGCGCCGACCAGAAGCAACAGCAGGGACAGCAGGGGTACCAACCAAGCCATGTCGGAATCAGGACTGGTGCGCTGCGCCGCGCACACGCACGGCCCACTGCGCATGCACCCTCATGCACATGCGCAGGCTGCTCCACCACCCGCCCCGCACCCTGCAGTTCAGCAGGGGGAAACTTAGAGAGCCAGGCGGACTCACCGCACCACCTTCAGGCCCGCCCAGCGAATTAAGAAAAACCACGTTTAAGGGTCCCTTCCGTTCCAGAGACCCTCTCACTACTTTTTTAAACTTTTGGACAGTTTACATTCCCCTTAAGATTGCTTTTGTGGCCGGACACGGTGGCTCAAGCCTGTAATCCCAGCACTTTGGGAGGCCGAGACGGGTGGATCACGAGGTCAGGAGATCGAGACCATCCTGGCGAACACGGTGAAACCCCGTCTCTACTAAAAAAAAAAATACAAAAAACTAGCCGGGCGAGGTGGCGGGCGCCTGTAGTCCCAGCTACTCGGGAGGCTGAGGCAGGAGAATGGCGTAAACCCGGGAGGCGGAGCTTGCAGTGAGCTGAGATCCGGCCACCGCACTCCAGCCTGGGTGGCAGAGCAAGACTCCGTCTCAAAAAAAAAAAAAAAAAAAAGATTGCTTTTGTGCGTCATACCATTGCAAGACCAGAAAGGAGGTTTCAACTTAACATTTATTGCACAACTCACTTCAGGCCACTGCTGACCCCCCAAAACAGCCTAGTAACACACAACTTCACCTTCAAGGGCTGCTGAGATAGACCAACTATATAATCTCGTGGAACGCAGTAATTTGGGTGAGAAAAATATGACATTAGAGGCTTTGGGATATTTTGCATAAGCAAAAGTTCAGAAGCTTGAAAACACAGTCGGCCTACAATCTCAAATTTCACCCAATAACCATAGCCCTTAGTCACCATGCCTTGCATCATCTTTTTACCTCTGCCTGTTTTTTTGCCTCTTTACACTTGCAGCTCTCTCTCAACTCCCTCGCCTCTAGCTTACTCCTCTTCCCATTTCCTACAACTTAACATTGTGGAGGGGGCCGAGCATTTTAGCAAAGCCATTTCAAAAGCATTCAAAGTCCAACTGACCCAATGCATTTACTCAGAAATTTACACTAACAAGGATGCTTTCAAAATTTTAAATTACTTGTTTATATTAGCATAAAAATTTTAAAACCAAATGCTTAACAATAGGGTACTGTTGGGTAATTTAACATACGTCTACATAAAATTAAGCCATTAAAATTTGCTTTTCAAGGAATATTTAATAACAAGTAACATATGCTTATCTAACATGGAATTTTATGTCACTGCTGCTAAAGCAAAACATCCTGTTTACTGGGTAAAAGAGCTGCTTTATGTGTATACGCTTCAGTGCAATTTTTAAAAATACGGTAATTTCAGAACTTCCAAATTTCAACAGATGCCAGCGTTCTCTCCTTTTGTCATATGGGAAAATTCCTTTGGAAATCATTTGAAGCCTGGACAAAAATCCACAGCTGTATTCTCTCAGGATCACTTTGCAGAGTCTTCAAGACTCAGATACAGAGGAAGCTTCAATTCAACCTTTCAGAGAAGACATTCCAGCTCGCATGATCTCATCAACCAAGAGAATGTTGGTGGCAATCACAGTGCTGAAAGGGGGACAAAAATAAGATGGCTCAGATGATTGGGAGTCCTAATTCGACTCAACTTCCCACTTCCAACCAAGCTGTACACATTACATCCAATTAAATTTCCCCCTTCCCCTCTAAACATCAGAGAGGGCTAGTTCAGTTTCCATACTTCCAGCTGATTACATTATTCATGGGGGAAAAAAGGAGCAACTAAACAGAACACACCAAATGAAGAGTATGATTCTCTAACAGTTTAGTTTTCATTTTCCCAAACTTACCAGGAGTGAAGAAGCTGTTTCTTTACACAATAGTTATCCCATACACCTACTTCTGCTGCTACCATTGGCTCACCTAAAAGGCAACCAAATCTTCTTAAAGTAAGTTCAGTCAATAAGAACCAACAATATTGTGTGTGGCTTTGCTTATCACTGATGATGACTCATTTCCTCCAGTATTAACTATGAGAGTTCAAAGCTTCTCTGTTAGCCCAATTTTCTACTCTAAACCATGACCCCTGTCCACAATATTTGATGAGTGTCTGACTTCTACTGAGAACTCCTGAACACCCCCTCTCTTCTTCTGGAAAGATTTCTGTTTACTCATACTGAAGTACAGCACTTCAACTATCATCTGGCTAAAATGGACTGATCATTTCCCTCATTCCAGAAACCTTTTCTATTAAATAATAATGTTGACAACAATAGGTCTTGCACATACTGCATGGATGTACCTGCTATCTCCTACTTGTACTTAATTTGTGTTGTTTTGTTTACAGGAACCTAAGATTAGGGCTATCACCATTTCACTACATTTCGAGATCCCCTTTTCTGGCATTAATTGCTATCTTTAGCTGGTTTTCATCCAGGAATATAATCACCAAATCTATTTTATCATAGTACTTGATTAAAAACTAAGTAAGGCAAATGCAGTATGAAAATCCTTCAACATTAATCTGAACCATCTACCACCACTCAACATCTCCAAAATTGTATCCCCAAATTACTCATGTCTACTCTAGTCCCTTCGTTATACCTAGTCACTCCATTTTTTATTAATATCCTATTTTATCGTATTTTAGAACCCAGAGTTCCCTAATAGTACTGGTGTCAAATTGCAAAGCAAAATATTTTTTTTGGTCCCCATTTTCAATCTTTCCTGGCTTCAACTCACATATATTACATCTAGTTTTCCCTCTACAACAGTTGCATTCTCTTACCTGTGTTCAGGTCCACACCCACAAGCTGACCTGATTCTGAATGTTCTGCTTGAATTTTAACTAATGTTTCCTGAAGGTCAAAACCAGAGTTCTGAGCAAGAACCTAAAGTAAACAAATTCAATTCTTGAGAAACCAGGAATAACTGATAGTAAAAAAAAAAAAAAAAAAAAGATAAGAAAAAAAAAGAAAATCTTGGCTTGGTGCAGTAACTCACGCCTGTAATCCCAGCACTCTGGGAGGCCATGGCAGGTGGATCACCTGAAGTCGGGAGTTCGAGACCAGCCTGGCCAACATGGTGGAACCCCATCTCTACTAAAAATACAAAAAAAAAAAAAAAAACCCACAAAAACCTAGCTGGGTGTGGTCACAAGTGCCTGTAATCCCAGCTACTTGAGAGGCTGAGGCTGCAGTGAGCCGAGATCGCACCATTGCACTCCAGCCTGGGCAACAAGAGCAAAACTCCGTCTCAAAAAAAAACAAAAAAATCTCATTGCTGAAGACAGAACATTTATGCTCCCTTCAGAGAATAACCAGACACAAGTTACTGATCAATTCTCTCATCTACCTCAAACCCAGCAGCAATATACCAGTCATAAATTATACCTCAAATTAGTATATAATAGAAAATAGTATCAGTTTAAAACAAAAGCAAAAAGCAAGTTTGTACTCAAGTATAACCCCTAATACTGCAAATATTAAACTACAGGTTATCTCTTGTTATCTGAAATGTCAGTTATTCAGGCCTCCCAGAGAAACCAAATACATTTGGATGATGAGGAATATCTGTTCTAGAGTCAGGAAGAAAACTGATCAAACTTGCTTATCCAAAATCCACACTATCAATAAAGGCTACATCATCAAAAAGGTTTGATCAGCTAAATCTTTTGGAAGATTGACTGTTAAAAGCGTGCACACCTTGGGAATAATGAGCAATGCATCAGCAAATGCTTGGACTCCAAGCTGTGCCCTGCCCTTTACACTGGGCTTATATTTAATCAGGGCTTCTGCCATTGCCACTTCCACAGCACCAGCACCTGGAACCACACAGCCTGTTGAATGGGGGAAAAGGAAAAATGCTAAGAAAACTGCAGAACTAATTATGAACAACAACTAAAATACACATATGAAAGCCATTAATTTCTTACAAATTTACTATGACAAAATACAAGCGACTAACATATCAAATAGGAGAATATTTCAACAGAATGGCTTCACTAGCCGCTGGCAGCTCTTTCAACAGATCAGTATTATTTCATTTATCTGTATTCACCTTTAATAATGATATGCTATGAAAAATCTTAGCATACCACTGGCCATTCTAAAGGGAAGACTGCTTTTGCATGGTGTCTGGCTGTGTAAACTACTGATAAAAGACACAGTATTCGGCCATGCCTTTCAGACCAGCAAAACAATATAATAGGGCCAGGCGCGGTGGCTCAAGCCTGTAATCCCAGCACTTTGGGAGGCCGAGACGGGCGGATCACGAGGTCAGGAGATTGAGACCATCTTGGCTAACACGGTGAAAACCCGTCTCTACTAAAAAAAATACAAAAAACTAGCCAGGCGAGGTGGCGGGTGCCTGTAGTCCCAGCTACTCGGGAGGCTGAGGCAGAAGAATGGCGTGAACCCGGGAGGCGGAGCTTGCAGTGAGCTGAGATCCGGCCACTGCACTCCAGCCTGGGTGACAAAGCGAGACTCCGTCTCAAAAAAAAAACCAATATAATAGAATTGAAATATGGTGAGGATCTTACCATCATCAATAGCATTTTTGACAGCCCTCAAGCCATCCCTCACTGCATCTTTGATCTGAGTGAGTGTGTGCTTATTTGGTCCTTTGATCAATAATGTGACAGAACGAGGGTTGTTACATTTCTCAATAAAGGTGAACTTCTCTTCTCCCTATGTGTAGAAAAAATATGATTTTCAAAAACAGGATTTGTGCAGAGTGAAGACAGAAGAGGGACTTACAGAGAATGACAAGCAGCATATTAATAAGGAACAAACTTGATCACATTAAAGCAAATTATCTCCTTTTGAAAAATCACATATAAAAGAAATGGGATTTTCCCCATCAATGGCTTCCCATTACTACAAATAAACCTTCAAATTGTATATAAACAAAAATCTGATCCTGAATTTCAATTAATTTTTCTGCTCAAGACTTCATGAACACAGTGGCTCATGCCTGTAATCTCAGCACTTTGGGAGGCTGAGCGTGAAGGACAGCCTGAGCCCAGGAGTTTGAGACCAGCCTGGGCAACACAGTATGAACTTGTTTCTACAAAAATTACCAAAAAAAAAAAAAAAAATTTAGCCAGGGATGGTAGCACACATGTCTGTGGTCCATTTGCTCAGGAGCCTGAAGAGGGAGGATCACTTGAACCCAGGAAGATGAGGCTGCAGTGAACTGTTATCACACCACTGCACTCCAGCCCGGGCAAGAGTGAGACCTCATCTCACACAAACAAAAATAATTTATGAGCTAAAAGGTTTTATTACCTTGAAGAAGAAAATACACTTACCAATGTATACTCATACACAAGTCCTGCATGTCCCAAGCAGTCAGGACTTAGGTCGTCAAAAGAATTCAGGGCTACCCCACCACAAGCAAGAGTCAGCCTGAAATAGCATTTTAAGGGAGATGGATAAGCAATGTTACCAGTGAATTTCAAAGACAAGACCAGTAATTTTTAGGAAGGAATTTTCCAGAATTACACACAAAATTACATTTCAAAATGTACTTTAATCTAAGCCTTTCCATTTGCCATCAACCAGCTGAAAACTAGTATTTTCTCTTAACCCTCCATTTAAACCACTCTCCCCAAGTCAGCAAATGAAATCAAAGGTGGACAAGAACTCTTTATTAGCCAGGCATGGTAGCTCACACCTGTAATCCCAACACTTCGGGAGGTTGAGGTGGGTGGATCACTTGAGGCCAGGAGTTTGACAACAGCCTAGCTAACACGGCAAAATCCCATCTCTACTAAAAAAACACAAAACAATTCAGTGGGCATGGTGGCAGACACTTGTAATCCCAGCTACTCGGGAGGTGGAGAATCCTATGAACCCAGGAAGTGGAAGATGCAATGAACCACTGCACAACAGGGCAAGACTGTCTCAAAAAATAACAATAAAATTAAAAAAAATTTTAAAAAGCTTCTTATTGTGGTGAGCTCTTTGGGAAAAAGTATACTGAATCAGAGACAAAAAGTAAAATAATGTTTACAAGGGGCAAGGGGGAGGGAGAAATGGGGAGTAACTATTTAATGGGTATACGGTTTCAGTTTGTGATTATGAAAAAAGTCCTAGAGATGGACAGTGCTGACGGGGTGCACAATGTGAATATAGTTAATGACAATTCATTGTACATTTGAAAAACCTGAAAATAAATTGTAAGGAAAAATAATCCCAATTCACTTGCAAAATGAGTAAAAGTCAAATTACTCAGATACCTCTCCATATTTCTCCTTTTAGCTCTGCGCAGAGCAACTATGCCTTCTTTTGAAAGAGCATCTAAGGAAAAGGGGTCAATTCCCTATAACAAAAATAAAAATTAATTTCAACATCTTCCACCTTAAAAGCAAAAAGGATGATACATACTATTTATACATTGGGTTTTCATTCTCACCTTTTGATTAATAACAACAAATCCTTTATCTGAATCACCACAGACTTTCCTTTTCAGTTCTATTATTTTTTTAACTTTATCTTCAATGAATTTTCTTTCAGCTTTTACGAGTTTTTCTCTCTCTTCTGCACTTTTGTAAAAAAAGCCAGAACTCACTTCTCTATTAAGGAAAAAAAAAGGTTACAGAAAGCAAGGAAACATTAAGAAAGTAGCTTCTGACACTGGTTTAGTCCTAAGATTTAACAGTTCACTGAGCTCCAATCCTGTCCCTTATACATCTTCAGAGACTATTTCCTGTAAGTCCCTCACACCAATTTGAGCATTATTGTCCTTACAGTGGGAAACAAAGTTTCACAAAAAATAACTCCCCTAAAATACGAAGCTCCTTGATTTCACTGTTAAGGGGCTATAAACTTACGTTTTTTCATACTCTAATGATACGTTACAAGTGAGGACATAGGCATCCTCCACCCTTTTCTTCATATCAGGATGCCGTGCTCCGTGGTCCAAAACAAGCCCTCTGATTAAGCTGTTCAAACACACACAAAATTACGGTTATTGATTTTCACATGGGTGTATAATATGTTAAACACTGAACTAAGAAGGTATTGATATTTCATGCAGTCACACTTCTTTTTTTTTGAGACGGAGTCTCGCTCTGTCGCCCAGGCTGGAGGGTAGTGGTGTCGTCTCGGCTCACTGCAAGCTCCACCTCCTGGGTTCACACCATTCTCCTGCCTCAGCCTCCTGAGTAGCTGGGACTACAGGTGCCCACCACCATGTCCAGCTAATATTTTTTGTATTTTTAGTAGAGATGGGGTTTCACTGTGTTAGCCAGGATGGTTTCGATCTCCTGACCTTGTGATCTGCCTGCCTCGGTCTCCCAAAGTGCTGGAATTACAGGCATGAGCCACCGCGTCCAGCCTATTTCTTGAATTACTTAAAGATCCTATGCTGTACAGCAAAGTCTGCAGAGATAGTCTCACTAGTAGGCTGTCAAACTGTGATGACGTCCTTTAAAAACATGTTTTCTGCCAAGCGCCTGTAATCCCAGCACTTAGGGAGGCAGAAGTGAGAGGACACCTTAATCCCGGGAATTTAAAACCAGCCTAGGCAACATAGGGAGACTCCATTCTCCACAAAAAAAAAAAAAAAAAAGAAAAACACATTTTCTAAGTCTTTGAAAAAAATTTTTTAAATTTCTCTACTACTTCTCATTATGCTTCGTACCTAGCAATTCAAAAAATGCCAAATGACTGATGTCATTCACTTTTCAGAATCATTCTAACTATAAGTATAACGTCACATTCACCTTATTTCAGGAGAAAATATTACTAAAAGTAAAAACAATATTCATCTAGCAATTTATCCAACTTACATCTTCAGGTAAATATACATTTTATACCCAAAGATATTTTAAAAATTGCCAACGATCTCATGCCTGTAATCCCAGCACTCTAGGAGGCCGAGGCGGGTGAATCACGAGGTCAGGAGATTAAGACCATCTTGGCTAACATGATGAAAACCCTTCTCTACTAAAAATACAAAAAAAATTAGCCAGGCGTGGTGGTGGGCACCTGTAGTCCCAGCTACTCAGGAAGCTGGAGCAGAATGACGTGAACCCGGAAGGTAGAGCTTGCAGTTGAGCAGAGATTGTGCCACTGCACTCCAGCCTGGGCCACAAGAGTGAGACTCGGTCTCAGGGGAAAAAAAAAAAAAAAAGCCAACCATATATTGTACAAAGCACCCCTAAATTTCTAAACACAGTTTATTTTTTATTTTTTTGGGATGGAGTTTCGCTGTTGTCACTCAGGCTGGAGTGCAATGGTGTGGTCTCAGCTCACTGCGACCTCCACCTCCCAGGGTCAAGCGATTCTGCTGCATCAACCTCCCGAGTAGCTGGGATTACAGGCGCGTGCCACCACGCCCGGTATGCCCAGCTAATTTTTGTAATTTTAATAGAAACGGGGTTTCCCCATGTTGGCCAGGTTGGTCTGGAACTCCTGACCTCAGGTGATTTGCCCGCTACGGCCTCCCAAAGTGCTGGGATTACAGGCGTAAGACCCCACGCCCGATCATTAGTATTTCACAGTATTCTACCACCTACCTTGTATCAGTTTCAGATTTATGTTTCATCTCCATGATCTCAATCATGAAGAGATCAATAGGTTCATCTTGTTTTTTAATGGCCAAAATGGAGTCCACTACAGCCTGCAATTGGAGGAGCATAACCATTAAGTAAATTCAATTTACAGCAGCAGAAACATGTTGCTTTTCCGAAAGCTAAAGTAGACAGTTTCATTTTACAATTATACACTGATTTAAGTCTTTTTCTATGAGCGAACAGAATGTATTATATGTAAACAGCAACAACTGAAGTAATTTACATTTCTGAAATCTCAATCTGTAATTCCCAAACATTAACATTAATTAACGTTAACATTCCTCTTGTTTTATTAAAAATACTGGCAACTTGGAAGCTTTTTTTTTTTTTTTTTGAGGCGGAGTCTCGCTCTGTCACCCAGGCTGGAGTGCAGTGGCCGGATCTCAGCTCACTGCAAGCTCCGCCTCCTGGGTTCATGCCCTTCTCCTGCCTCAGCCTCCCGAGTAGCTGGGACTACAGGCGCCCGCCACCTCGCCCGGCTAGTTTTTTTTGTATTTTTAGTAGAGACGGGGTTTCACCGTGTTAGCCAGGATGGTCTTGATCTCCTGACCTTGTGATCCGCCCATCTTGGCCTCCCAAAGTGCTGGGATTACAGGCTTGAGCCACCGCGCCCGGCCAACTTGGAAGCTTTCTAATAACAAAATCTCCACTTTATAAATCTTTTAATGAAAGCTTCAATTTTACTTTTATAACCCGGTTACGTATACTATTATTTGAATTTCCTCATTTTAAAGACACAAATTAGGTATCATTGCCCCAAAAACGAACCTATACAGCACTTTGTAATTGAAATTGGGAATTATATTCATGTTTCTACTATCAGAGATTTTCTATATAGGTGTACTATACCAGACACAGACAACATTTAATACATACCTCTGTTAAGACATCTGCAAGTTCAGCATGAACTTTAGTACGAAGAGATGTTCTGGCCACATCTATAAGTGTTTCCCTGTCCATCTCTCTGCTTACTTTGACTTCTTCCAAAAACTGAAGGGCCTTTTCTTTTGCAGCTTCAAATCCTTCAGTGATTATTCTGGGATGAAGGCCCTACAATAAACACACATTAACACTTGCATCTTCAAGTAGGTGCAACCACAGTTCATGACAAAGTTCAGTTAATTCCTGAAGGGGTATTCTGGATCATCGTACCTTTGAACACGAGGTAATATAATGTGCTGGCTTTCTGAATACATTTAAAAGGATAAATATTCCTTTCAATGCAGAGGAGAACAGGTAATGCTCTAACACAGGGTCAAAGCCAAGGAAACTATAAAGCACACTTGGGTATTCACTGTGCAAACCACTCTGAATCATTTCAAAACCGACACTGTGTCCCAACCAACAACTCACAGATGGTAACACTATTCTATCTTTTCTTTTTTTTTTTTTTTTTTGGAGACGGAGTTTCACACTTGTTGCCCAGGCTGGAGGCAATGGCACGATCCCAACTCACCACATCCTCCGCCTCCTGGGTTCAAGCGATTGTCCTACTTCAGCCTCCCAAGTAGCTGGGATTACAGGCATGGGCCACCATGCCCAGCTAATTTTTGTATTTTTAGTAGAGATGGGGTTTCTCCATGTTGGTCAGACTGGTCTCGAACTCTCGACCTCAGGTGATCCGCCCACCTCGGCTGGGATTACGGGTGTGAGCGACCACGCTTGGCCTATTCTATTTTTTCTATAGGTAATCTCAAACTAATTCACGTAATTTACTAATAAAAATAAATAAAGACTGTCTGCTCTCTTCTGCCAGGAAATTCTGACAATAGATTCATAGTCCCTGAGGTTTGTTTTAAACCTTGCAACTAGTCAGGACTAAAAAAGTGGAATTTATCCAAATGTAAGCTTTTGGTTGGCTTTTGCCTAACAAATAAATATGCCTAGTCCTAAACATCCCATTTTAAAATCTCAATTATTAATCTACACTAAAGACAGATACAAATCACATAGGCAATTCAACTTGATTATAAAATTATTTTCGGGCCAAAGAAGGTTCTATAACCTGTCCAAGGTCACAATTAATTTATTTTAGACCAGGACGAAGATCCAGATTTAAGCCCCCTAATTCTACTCTATGGCCTCAGCTAGTATTAACAGCACATCAATTTGTATAAATAAGTATCAGACACTTCCTATATACAATAAAATATTACAGAAACAAGAGTTGTGCATACTTCAGAAATGTAGAGATCCGCCTGTTTCAGTAGTTCTCCAATGATTAGGACATTGGAAGTTGTACCATCACCAGTTATATCATCCTGGGCTGTTGCTACCTTTGCTATTAAAGAAGCTGTTGGATGTTGAATTTGCTGAAAGTAGAAAAAGAATGAATCACTTAAAACAACATGAAGCAGTCTAAATATACCCCAAACAAAATGTAGGAAGGGCCTCTTTAAGTGCTATCTACTTGAAAAAGCTACTCAAGTGTTTGGCTACAAATTACTTCGATTAGGTATCACGCACATGCAATTATGATTGAAACGTTTTCATGTGTAACTTATTTCCCAGGTTATCTCTACTCTACAGATGAGGAAGCTTGAGGCTAAAAGTTAAGTCAAAATGACAGAGCTACCAGTTAACAGTAAAACATAATTTTACATACTTGCCTCTTTATGGCAAGTGTATGGCTCTAGTGAGAATAAGTCAGGTATCTCCTAAAGGGCACACACATCATAATTATTTTTGTAGGTTTGTAATTTTTTCAAAGAAAACTGAAAGACTTCTGGAGATTGGAGAGAAGTTCCAGTGGGAGGAGACTTCTGAGGTGGTAGGAACAATTTATTTCTTAGCTACAGCAGTGGTTGTGTGTGTCCATTTTATAATTATTTCTTAAATTGTAAATGTTCAATGTGCTTCTCTCTACTTACGCTGTATTTCTCACACACTAAAACCCAAATAATTTTTTGTTTTGTTTTGGAGACAGTGTCTGTCACCTACGTTGGAGTGCAGTGGCACAAACTCGGCTCAATGAAACCTCAGCCTCCCAGGTTCAAGCAATCGATTCTCCTGGCTCCGCCTCTGGAGTAGCTGAGACAACAGGCGTGCAGGACCACGTCCAGCTAATTTTTGTATTTTTCGTAGAGACAGAGTTTTACCATGTTGGCCAGGGCTGGTCGTGAAATCCTGGCCTCAAATGAGCCCTCAGCCTTCCAAAGTGCTGGGATTACAAGCATGAGCCACCACACCCAGCCCCCAAACAATTCTGACGTCAAGTTTAACTGTAGCTCCAGTTTTCCAACACGGGCCACTATTGAGCCCACTAAAAACAAACACTACACCTCCTAGGTTAGCAAGTCCTTACTAAAGATATTTCATTTGGATGTTGATAGCTTGGTACACTACTAGCAAAATCCTAAGTATTATTCTGAACTCAAATCAGCAGGAAATCATTTCCTGTTCTTGAACTGCTAAGTTTTGGGAATTTAGGGGATGAGTAAAACGCATACTCCCCTCAATAATCTCATATTCTCCATCCCTAAGACTTGCAAAGAGACAGATTTCAATCCCCTCCACTTGGAGATGAGACCTAACACAGAAATTGCTGTTTTAAAAAGAGAAAAACCGGCTGCGTGCGGTGGCTCACGCCTAGTAATCCCAGCACTTTCGGCGGCTGATGCGGGCGGATCACCTGAAGTCAGGAGTTCAAGACCAGCCTGGCCAACACGGTGAAATCCTCTCTCCACTAAAAATACAAAAATCAACTGGGAGTGGTGGCCCGAGCCTGCAATCCTCGCTACTTGGGAGACTAAGACAGAGGAATCGCTTGAACCTGGGAGGTGGAGGTTGCAGCGAGCCAAGATTGTGCCACCGAGCAACACAGCAACACTTCATCTAATAAAAACTAAAAAAAAAAAAAAAAAAAAAGAAGAAAAATCATTCTCATGCATTTTGCCCAAGTGATTGTGTCAACCTCTCTTAATTTTTCAAATTTTATAATAATTAACTTTAATATACAATTACAGTCCTTTAGCCCAGACTGTGAATAGCAAAAAAGCAGGGATTCAAAGGCAGAGCTGTCAGACTCCAGGCACTGTGAGTACTATTACTGGTTACATGCCACTTCTAAATGTTCTCCTACCTTGAAAACGGACACTGCAAATCTTTCTACAAAGCAAACAATCTACGGAAAATCAAGACCATTCTGACCTAGAGCAGAGCACCTCTCACCATTTCGTGAAGCAGTACATTGCCGTCTTTAGTAAGTTTGATGTCTCCAGCGCCAGAAACGAGCCTGTTTAAGGGACAGAAATGAATCAGACTGTGACTTTTTCAACGATAACTAAAAGTCCCATTAGAAAACGAGATCTTCCCAGATCTTACGGAGCCAGGGATATGGGGCTAGTTATCTCCCGAGGCTGGAGGACAGGTGTAGTGCCCACCCGTCCCCGCAGAGATTGTGCCGAGTCCTCAGGATGCCTGGAAGCCCCAAAGGGCGGGGAACGCCGCGCTCTAGAGCCGCTTTGTTCTCCCCGGAGACGGCATCGACGCTGGAAGAAATGGCCGGGACGGTGGGGCTTAGCAGAGAACAGGGCCGACCCCGAAGGACGCGGAGAAGGGCGGCTGCGGAACTCCGAGGCGGCGGGCTCCAGCCCGCGGTCCCGGGCCAGCCAGGTGCGTGGCGGCGCGCGGTGCCCACCCGTCCCTCCCTTCAGCCCCGCCTCACATCTTCATGGTGCCCTTGGGCCCCAGGTTGGTCCTTAGCACGTCCTGTAGACCCCGCGCCGCGCTGATGTTGACCGCCAGGGCCGCCTGCGCTCGGGCCACCTCGGCCTTGGGGTTCAAGGTTTTCACCGCCGCCATCGCTGCTCCAGCGGAGGAAAAGGAAACGATGCTGAGAGCCCAGAGCCGGCGCGGCGTGGCTAGGAGGAACTATCCGGGTCTTCTGGAAAAGTCGGCGCGTCCGGCCCGCCCCCAGCGTGCCCGCGCGCCTCCGCCATTGGGCCACAGGTCGTCTGGCGCCCGTCCATTGGTCTATGGCTGCATGGCGCCTACGGTCCCACCCCTCGCGCGGCGGCCGTGGCGTCATCGCGCACGGGAGGAGCCTGTTCCCTGCCGACCGTGCTCCTTGGTTCAGGTGTCGCAACTCAGTGGGGCCCAGCTTTGTGGACCCGGAGCCCAGGACGCAGTCGGTGCTTGTGCTCCGGGGGGGCAGGGCGTAGGGTGGGCCTCCTCCCGCCTCTACTCTCGCGGTTTGCCCCTCAGTCTCCTTTCTTTGCTGCTTTTATGCCTTTTTTTTTTTTTTTTTTGAGACGGAGTCTCGCTCTGTCGCCCAGGCTGGAGTGCAGTGGCGCGATCTCGGCTCACTACAAGCTCCGCCCCCCGGGTTCACCCTTTTATGTCTTTCATTGGAGCTTTCTGGACCGTGTGCTTGATGGTGCCTTAGGTGCCGTGGGGACACACGCGAGTCTGATAAGCACCCTCCCCCGGAATCATGCGGTGCTGTGAGGCCTAGCGAAGATGAAGATAGAATGCAAGGTAGAAAGTGCTGGATACCTTTAGAAAGCTACAGAACTGGTGCGATGGGAGTTGAGACGTAAGAACCTGCCCGTCCGTAGGGCTCTGGATGCTGCTGAGGCCCGAGGCCCCCATGGCAGATTTGAAAACTCACCCTTGTAGAGTCATTCCTGCCTTTGAGAGGACTCCCTGTTAAGGTAAATTTCCAAAGAGCTCCACAGTTGTCTCCAGTATCCAGTGTCCCGCCAAATACCAGGGATTCCGTAACACGTGATATTTTACTTTATTTATTTTCTTTTTGTAGACATAGGGTCTCACCATGTTGCCCAGGGTGGTCTCAAACTTCAGAGTTCAAGTGATCCTCCCGCCTCCGCCTTCCAAAGTGTTGGGATTATAGGCGTGAGCTGCCGCACCCGGCTGGTATTTTATTTTTAATAAATAATGGGAATTGTTCTGAATTCAAAAGGCACCAAAGGGCATGTGGTGGAAATCAAATCTTCCTCCCACCTCTAGTTCAACACTAGAGGCAAAGTTACCCCCTGGATACTCTATGAATTTTTGGAATGCTTTCTGAATTTATAAACTTACGTATGAATATAATCATTTCCTCACACAAACAGCAATTCATAATACACACTGTAGGGTGTGTTATACTTTAAGTGTCTTGGAGATTGTGCCATATCAAGACTAATGGGAAGTCCTCGGTAACAGCTGCGTGATGTTCTTTGTAAGAATGACACAACTAGGGGCCAGGGCTCAGTGGCTCATGCCTGTAATCCCGGCACTTTGGGAGGCTGAGGCGGAGGCATCACTTGTGCCTGAGAGTTCAAGATCAGTCGAGGCAGCATAGCGAGACTCCATCTCTACAAAATATACAAAAATTAGCCGGGCGTGGTGCTGCACGTCTGTGGTCCCAGCTACTTGGGAGGCTGAGGTGCGAGGATCGCTGGAATCTGGGAGGCGGAGGTTGCAGTCAGCTATGATCTTGCCACTGCACTTCAGCCTGAGCGACAGAGCTGACCCTGTCTCAAAAAGAATGACACAACTAACCGGTCACCTACTGACTAATGTTTAAGTTGTTCCCAATCTGCTATTCAGGCTGCAGTGAATATCTGGATATATGATGCTTTTAGGTGGTTTGTGTATTTGAGAATCACAAAAACATCTATATATATGACTAGTAGCACTGCACAATAGAAGATTAGTTATTAGTTCCATAGGCATTACATGGTGTGCATTCAGATTTATTATAACTGCTGTTAAAAATGTTATGAGGAGGCCAGACATGGTGGTGAATGCTTGTAATCCCAACACTTTGGGAGGCCGAGGCGGGCGGATCACTTGAGGTCAGGAGTTCAAGACCATCCAGGCCAACATGGTGAAACCCCGTCTCTGTAACAATACAAACATTAGCCTAGCCTGGTGGTGTGCATCTGTGATCCAAACTACTAGGGAGGCTGAGGCATGAGGATTGCTTGAACTCAGGAAGCAGAGGTTGCAGTGAGCCAAGATCATGCCACTGCACTCCAGCCTGAGTGACAGAGCCAGACTCTGTCTCAAAAAAAAAAAAAAAAAAAAAGGCCAGCCAGGCACAGTGGCTCACACCTGTAATTCCAGTACTTCGTGAGGCCGGGTGGGCAGATCACTTGAGGTCAGGAGTTCAAGACCAACCTTGCCAACATGGTGAAACCCCATCGCTACCAAAAATGTAAAAAGTTAGCTGGAGGATGGGCGCGGTGGCTCAAGCCTGTAATCCCAGCACTTTGGGAGGCCAAGATGGGCGGATCACGAGGTCAGGAGATCGAGACCATCCTGGCTAACACGGTGAAACCCCGTCTCTACTAAGAAATACAAAAAACTAGCCGGGCGAGGTGGCGGGCGCCTGTAGTCCCAGCTACTCGGGAGGCTGAGGCAGGAGAATGGCATAAACCTGGGAGGCGGAGCCTGCAGTGAGCTGAGATCCGGCCACTGCACTCCAGCCTGGGCGACAGAGCGAGACTCTGTCTCAAAAAAAAAAAAAAAAAAAAAAAAGCTGGGTGTGGTGGCGCACGCCTGTAATCCCAGCTATTTAGGAGGCTGAGGAAGGAGAACCATTTGAATTCTGGAGATGGAAGTTGCAGTGAGCCAAGATCGTGTCACTGCACTCCAGCCTGGGCAACAGAGCGAGACTCCTCAAAAAAAAAAAAAAAAAAAAAAAAGGCCAGGCACAGTGATTCATGCCTGTAATCCCAGCACTTTGGGAGGCTGAGGTGGGCGGATCACGAGGTCAGGAGTTCGAGACCGGCCTGACCAACGTGGTGAAACCCCGTCTCTACTAAAAAATACAAAAAACAAATTAACTGGGCATGGTGGCAGGCGCCTGTAGTCCCAGCTACTCGGGAGGCTGAGGTAAGAGAATGGCATGAATCCAGGAGGTGGAGCTTGCAGTGAGCCGAGATGGTGCCACTGTACTCCAGCCTGGGCGACAGAGTGAGACTCTGTCTCAAAAACACACAAACAAAAAAAACCTAGAGGATGGGTTAATGGGTGCAGCAAACCACCATGGCATATGTATATCTATGTAACAAAACTGCACATTCTGCACGTTTCCCTGAATTTAAAGCAAAAAAAAAAAAAAGCCAGGTGTCATGGCGCATGCCTGTATTCCCAGCTACTTGTGTGGCTGAGGCAGAATTGCTTGAACCCGGGAGGCGGAGGTTGCAGGGAGCCAGAATCGCAGCACTACACTCCAGCCTGAGTGATAGAGCGAGACCCTGTCTCAAACATAAAAAGGCCGGGCGCCATGGCTCAAGCCTGTAATCCCAGCACTTTGGGAGGCCGAGGCGGGCGGATCACAAGGTCAGGAGATCGAGACCATCCTGGCTAACATGGTGAAACCCCGTCTCTACTAAAAAATACAAAAAACTAGCCGGGCGAGGTGGCGGGCGCCTGTAGTCCCAGCTACTTGGGAGGCTGAGGCAGGAGAATGGCGTGAACCCGGGAGGCGGAGCTTGCAGTGAGCTGAGATCTGGCCAGTGCACTCCAGCTTGGGTGACAGAGCAAGACTCCGTCTCAAAAAAAAAAAACATAAAAAGAATTTGTGAAAAACAGTAAGAAGAATTCCCATACTCTACCCACAGATCCCTCTATTGTAAACATCACATTTAACCCCGGAATAAGAAATTAACATTGATGTAGGATCCAATCTATAGATTTCATTCAAATTTTTCTAATTATAACATGAATGTTCTATCTCTGGCCCAGGATTCTATTTATCCAGAATTACTCTTCACATTTAGTTGTCACATTCTTCAGTCTGGAACAGTTCTGCAATTTTTCAGTCTTTAATGATCTTGGCATTTTTTTTGAGTACTGGCCTGTTATTTTACAGACTGTTCCTTACTTAAGGGTTATTTGATGTTTCCTTATGATTTTTTTTTTTCAAATTTTTTAAAGATGGAGTCTCGCTCTCGCTCTTTTGCCCAGGCTGGAGTGCAGTGGCGCTATCTCTGCTCACTGCAGCCTCTGCCTACCGGGTTCAAGTGATTCTCCTGCCTCAGCCTCCGGAGTAGCTGGGATTACAGGCACCCACCACCATGCTGGGCTAATTTTTGTACTTTTAGTAGAGATAGGGTTTCGGCATGTTAGCCAGGCTGGTCTCAAACTCCTGACCTCAGGTCATCTACCTGCCTTGGCCTCCCAAAGTGCTGGGATTACAGGCGTGAGCCACTGCGCCTGGCCTGATGTTTTCTTATGTTTAAATGCAGGTTATGGCCGGGTGCAGTGGCTCACGCCTGTAATCCCAGCCCTTTGGGAGTCCAAGGCGGGTGGGTCATGAGGTCAAGAGATTGAGACCATCCTGGCCAATATGGTGCAATCCCGTCTCTACTAAAAATACAAAAAATTAGCTGGGCATGGTGGTGCACGCCTGTAATCCCAGTTACTCAGGAGACTGAGACAGGAGAATCACTTGAACCCAGGAGGCGGAGGTTGCAGTGAGTCGAGATCACGCCACTGCACTCCAGCCTGGGCTATAGAGCAAGACTCCGTTATCAAAAACAACAACAACAACAAAAAAAAAAACAGGTTGTTCCTTTTTGGCAAGAACACCAGAGAATGTGTCCTTTTCAAGGCATCATAGGAAGAGTCACATGATGTCAGTTTTTCTCGTTCCTGGTGATGTTAACTTTGTTCACTTGGTTAATGTTTGCCAGATTGCTCTACTTTAAAGTTACTAGCTTTTCTTTGTATTTAGTAAGCATTTAATAAACATTTTGTGGGAAAATATGTGACTGTTCTGTTTTTCATCGTAACAGTGCCTACTAATTTAAGCATTCATCGATTTTGTTGTTGTTTTTGAGACAGGGTCTCACTTTGTCGTCCAGGCTGGAGTGCAGTAGCTCAATCACACAGCTTACTGCAGCCTGAACCTCCTGGGCTCAGCTTCCTATCTCAACCTCCTGAGTAGCTGAGACTTCAGGTGTACACCACTATGCCTGGCTAATTTAAAACTTTTTTTTTTTTTTTTTTTTTTTTAGAGATAAGGTCATGGTATGTTGCTTGGGTGAGTTTCAAACTCCTAGGCTCAAGCAGTCCTCCTGCCTCAGCCTCCCAAAGCGCTGGGGTTACAGGCATGAGCCACTGTGCCCAGCCCATCAATAATTTTTGCCTGAAACAATTATTACTGTGATCTTTGTATTGAAAGTCCTCCATGGATCTGTTGCGTGCTTACATGTCTTGCTGTGTATGCCAAGAATGCAAGGCCCAAGAATGCTCTTTATTTGGGGCTTTTCTCAGAGTTGTTTATACAACTACTAATCTTCAGAGACAAGTTAATGTTTCCTCCTGGACAAAGAGCAGGCTTGCCCACTGCTTGGTATAAAAACAATAGATTTCAGCCTGGCGTAGTGGCTCATGTCTATAATCCCAGCACTTTTTTTTTTTTTTTTTGAGGTGGAGTCTCACTCTGCTCACTCTGTTGCCCAGGCAGTGGTGCGATATTGGCTCACTGCAGCCTCCACCTTCTGGGTTCAAGTGATTCTCCTGCCTCATCCTCTTGAGTAGCTGGGACTACAGGTACCTGCCACCACACCTGGCTAATTTTTGTATTTTTGTAGAGACAGGGCTTCACCATGTTGGCCAGGCTGGTCTCAAACTCTTGACTTCAGGTGATTTGCCCCCCTCGGCCTCCCAAAGTGCTGGGATTACAGGTGTGAGCCACTGCGCCCAGCCATCCCAGAACTTTGGAAGGCGAAGGTGGAGGATCCTTTGAGGCCAGGAGTTCGAGACCAACCAACACAGTAAGACCCCATCTCTACAAAAATAAAACAATAAACGAGGTGGGCAGATCACCTGAGGTCGGGAGTTCAACACCAGCCTGACCAACATGGAGAAAACCCGTGTCTACTAAAGAAATACACAGTGAGCCAGGTGTGATGGCACATGCCTGTAATCCCAGCTACTGGGGAGGCTGAGGCAGGAGAATAGCTTGAACCCAGGAAGCAGAGGTTGCGGTGAGCCAAAATAGCGCCATTGCATTCCAGCCTGGGCAACAAGAGCGAAACTCTATCTCTAAAAAATAAAAAATAAAAAACAATAAACAAAAACAAAAATAGTAGATTCCCCGAGCTGAGTGTTCCTTAGCTGTGATCCAAACCCACCGTCTTTGAGGCATCCATCTGGGTCATGTCGTGTTACCCCGTGGAAGTTGGAGGGAAAAGGAAAATGATGCAATTATCCTACTGCCTGTGCTGCTTGCTGTTCTGTAAGCAATAAAGTTCTTTGTCTCTGAGACAGGAGACTTGTTTCTTTCTTTTTTTTTTTTTTTGAGACAGAGTCTTGCTCTGTCACCCAGGCCACAGTGCAAGGGCACGATCTTGGCTCACTGCAGCTTCTGCCTCCTGGGTTTAAGTGATTCTCCTTGCCTCAGCCTCCTGAGTAGCTGGGACTACAGGCACGCACCACCACACCCGGCTAATTTTTGTATTTTCAGTAGAGACAGGATTTCACCATGTTGACCAGGATGGTCTCGATCTCCTGACCTCATGATCCACCTGCCTCAGCCTCCCAAAGTCCTGGGATTATAGGCATGAGCCACCGTGCTTGGCCAGGAGTCTTGTTTCTTAGGCCACATCCATAAAACAAGCAAGAGGCTAATGTATTAGTTTGTAAGTAGGGTAAAATCAAATCTCAAACCTAACAGTTTGCAAGTGGTAATTTTCTATTCATTTTTATTTCATATATATTTTTGAGATAGGGTCTCATTCTGGTGCCCAGGCTGGAGTGCAGTGGCGCAGTCACTGCTTACTGCAACCTCAGCCTCCTGGGCTCAAGTGATACACCATCGTGCCTGGCTAATTTTTTTTCAGAGACAAGGTCTCCGAAAAGCTGTGTTGCTTAGGCTGGTCTTGAATTCCTGCCTCAAGCCATCCTCCCACTTTGGCCTACCAAATTGCTAGGTAGGATTCAGAAGTGAGCCACTACACCTGGCCAATTTTCTGCTTTCATCATTCATTTTACACTTATCGGTTGGAATTCTGCTGTAAGGAAGAACTTTCCCTTCTCCTCCATGAATGAGTGAATGAGTGAATGAATTTGTATCAGTATGGATTCAAGAATTCTTTTTTTTTTTTTTGAAACAGAGTTTCACTCTTGTTGCCCAGGCTGGAGTGCAATGGCGCCATCTCAGCTCGCTGCAACCTCCACCTACCGGGTTCAAGCGTTGCCCTGCCTTAGCCTCCTGAGTAGCTGGGATTACAGGCATGCACCACCATGCCAAGCTAATTTTGTATTTTTAGTAGAGATGGTGTTTCTCCATGTTGGTTAGGCTGGTCTCGAACTCCCAACCTCAAGTGATCTGCCTGCCTGGATTATAAGCATGAGTCACCACACCTGGCCCTTTTTTTTTTGAGATGGAGTCTCACTGTCACTCAGGCTAAATAAAGTGCAGTGGCGCAATCATTAGCTCACTGCAGCTTTGAACTCTTGGGCTCAAATGATCCTCTCACCTCAGCCTCCCAAGTAGCTAGCCTCAAGCGATCCTCCTGCCTCAGCCTCCCTAAGTGCTGGCATTACAGGTGTCAGCCATGGTGACTGACCTATTATCTGATTTTAGCCAGCAATGTTTTTCTTGATATTGTTCTTACACTGTTAATTAAATGTGATTTAAATAATCTTTTAACTCTCAGTTATTATAGATGAAACAGCCTGCAAAAACTCACCCTACTTCGTTGATTCCATAATCTTTGTCCTCCTAATTTTTCTATTGCATCATTTCTATATTGTCAGAGTAGGTAACATTTACATTCTGTTTTTTCTCCCCAAAACCTGGGTTTGTTTAGTCTTAGTTTTGCAGTTCTATACACTCAGTGCTCCTGCTTGTCCCTTTGCTGAAGTTCCCTTTGCTATCCATTGGTGAGTAATGTTTATTCATTAGCAGTTTCCTCAAGAAAAACATTCCCATGGGAGGCCGGGCACAGTGGCCCATGCCTGTAATCCCAGCACTTTGTGAGGCCAAGGTGGGCAGACCACCTGAGGTTGGGAGTTCGAGACCAGCCTGACCAACATGGAGAAACCCTGTCTCTACTAAAAATACAAAAATAGCCAGGCGTGGTGGCACATGCCTGTATTCCCAGCTACGTGGGGGGCTGAGGCAGGAGAATCGCTTGAACCTAGGAGGCAGAAGTTGCGGTGCGCCAAGATCACGCCATTGCACTCCAGCCTGGGCAACAAGACGAAACTCTGTCTCAAAAAAAGAAAAATATTCCCATGGGAAAAATATCCCCAGAATTCCTGTATGTTCAAAACTATCATTTGTAGCCTTTGTGTGTGAATGATGGCTTGGCTTGTTTTAAAACAAAACATCACTGGCTCATACTTTATTCATTTATTTTTTTGAGACAGGGTCTTGCTCTGTTGTTCAGGCTGGAGTGCAGTGTCACGATCACAGCTCACTGCAGCTTCCACCCTGGGGCCCAAGCCATCCTCCAACCTTAGCCTCCCAACAGGTGTGTGCCACCATGCCCAGTGAATTGTTTTTTTTGTAGAGACAGGGGGTGGGTGGGTGGGGGGGGGGTGTCTCATGTTGCCCAGGCTGGTCTCGAACTCCTGACCTCCAGTGATCCTCCTACTTTGGCCTCCCAAAGTACTAGGATTACAGGCATGAGTCACCATGCCTGACCTGTATATCTTTAATATTTATTTATTTTTAGAGATGGGGAGTCTTAGTCTGTTGCTGAGGCTGGCCTTGAACTCCTGGCCTCATATGATCCTCCTACCTCAGCCTACCTAATAGCTGGGACTACAGGTTCAAGTCAGCACACCCAGTTAAATACTTATTTGTTCTGACGTTTTGGTTATCTTCATTGGAAATTTCAATTGTGCATGTTGGCTGTCTTTGGTCTGTCTTCTATAGCTATATATATACATATATGTGTGTGTGTGTGTGTGTGTGTGTGTATATATATATATATATTTTTTTTTGAGATAGAGTCTCACTTTATCGCCCAGGCTGGAGTGCAGTGGTGCCATCTCAGCTCACTACAACCTCCCCCTCCCGAGTTCAAGCAATTCTCATGCCTCAGCCTCCCAAGTAGCTGGGACTACAGGTGTGCACCACCTCACCTGGCTAATTTTTGTATTTTTTGTAGAGACAGGGTTGGTCTTGTTGGCCAGGCTGGTCTTGAACTCCCGACCTCAGGTGATCCACCCACCTTGGCCTCCCAAAGTGCTAGGATTACAAGCGTGAGCCACTGCACCTGGCCAACTATCATTTTTTCTCTAATTTCATTTAATTCCTTTCGTTTATACTGTTTGCTTTTCTCATTTTTTTTTTTTTTTTTTTTTTGAGACGGAGTCTGGCTCTGTCACCCAGGCTGGAGCGCAGTGGCCGGATCTCAGCTCACTGCAAGCTCTGCCTCCCAGGTTCACGCCATTCTCCTGCCTCAGCCTCCCGAGTAGCTGGGACTACAGGCGCCTGCCACCTCGCCCGGCTAGTTTTTTGTATTTTTTAGTAGAGACAGGGTTTCACCGTGTTAGCCAGGATGGTCTCGATCTCCTGACCTCGTGATCCACCCGTCTCGGCCTCCCAAAGTGCTGGGATTACAGGCTTGAGCCACCGCACCCGGCCAGCTTTTCTCATTTTTATCATCCATATTGGTTAGTATATTTTTCATAGTGTCCGCTTTTATTTTTGCTCCTTTTAGCTTCATCTTCACTTCTGTAATGGTTATTTTACCTGTTTTTTGGAGATGGTGTCTCAATATGTTTCCTAGGCCGGATTTGAACTCCTGTGCTCAAGTGATCCTCCTGCCTCAGCCTCCTGAGTAGTTGGCATTAGAGCCACGTGCCACCATGCCCAGTGTGATAGTTATGTTTTTTCCTTCTACATCCTTTTTTTTTTCCTTTCGAGACAGGGTCCCATTCTGTCGCCCAAGCTGGAGTGCAGTGGCATGAACATGTCTCATGAACTGCATGAACTGCAGCCTCAACCTCCTGGGCTCAAGCTTTACTCCTACCTCAGCCTCCTGTGTAGCTGGGACCACAAGCACTTGTCACCATGCCTGGATGATTTTTTGATGTTTTGTAGAGACAGTGCTTCACTTTGTTGCCTATGCTGGTCTTGAACTCCTGGCCTCAAGCAATCCTTCTGCTTTGGCCTCCCAGACTGCTGAGATTACAGGTCCCTGGCTCCCTTCTGTTTCTTTCCTGGATTTTATCACTTTTGTCTTGTCTTATTTTGTCATCTTTTCCATGAATCTCTATACTTGTATTTTTGTTTTTCCTTCTTGGAAATAATTCATTAAGTTTTTTTCAGACAGTTTTGTTTGTTTGTTTGTTTGTTTGTTTTTTGAGACAGAATCTTGCTCTGTTACCCAGGCTGGAGTGCAGGGATCTTGGCTCACTGTAACCTCCACCTCCTGGGTTCAAGCAATTCTCCTGCTTCAGCCTCCCAAGTAGCTGGGATTATAGGTGCACAACACCACACCCTGCTAATTTTTGTAGTTTTAGTAAAGACGAGGTTTCACCCTGTTGGCCAGGCTTGTCTCGAACTCCTGACCTCAGGTGATCCACCGGCCTCAGCCTCCCAAAGTGCTGGGATTACAGGCATAAGCCACTGTGCCCAGCCCAGATCTTTTTTTTTTGAGACAGAGTCTCACTCTGTCGCCCAGGCTGGAGTGCAGTGTGGCACAATCTCAGCTGACTGCAACCTCTGCCTCCCAGTTGAAGCAGTTCTCCTGCCTCAGCCTCATGAGTAGCTGGGATTACAGGCATGCACTACCACACCGGACTAATTTTTGTATTTTTATTAGAGACAGTGTTTTGTCGTGTTGCCCCAGCTAGTCTTGAACTCCTGGCCTCAAGTGATCTGCCAACCTTGGCCTCCCAAAGTGCTGGGATTACAGGCGTGAGCCACTGTGCCCAGCGCACTCACATGTTTCTGATGTCTTTCCATGTCCAAATTTTCTCTTCTTACAAGGACACTGATCAGATTAGATTAGGGCTCACTCTAAAGACCTCATTTTAACATAATCACCTCTTTAAAGACCTTGTCTCCGGGACAGGTGAGGTGGCTCATACCTGTAATCTCAGCACTTTGGGACACTGAGGCGGGCAGATCACGAGGTCAAGAGATCAAGACCATTCTGGCCAACATGGTGAAACTCCATCTATACTAAAAATACAAAAATTAGCTGGGCATGGTGGTGGGCACCTGTAGTCCCAGCTACTCAGGAGGCTGAGGCAGGAGAATTGCTTGAACCGGGAGGTGGAGGTTGCAGTGAGCTGAGATCACACCACTGCACTCCAGCCTGGCAACAGAGCAAGACTCAGTTTCAAACGAACGAACATACAAACGAAAACCTTGTCGCCAAATATAGTCACATTCTGAGGTACTGGGGGTTAAGACTTCAAGATGTGGACTTTGGGGGAGCACAGTTCAGCCCATAACAAAGGTGTCCCTTTCTTTTTTCTTTCTTAATCCATTATAGAATGAGCTGTATTCTTCTGGACTGATCATTTGCAAGGGTCTTCTCTGAAGGAAAGGGACCAGGGTAGTTTTCCAAGCTTCCCAATGCAAATGAAGATTTTCAGCTGCCACAGTCAGACTGTGTCATTCAATGTGGCTCTTGGTGGTTTTTTTGTAGCTCTGCCTCCTTTGCTGTGTACTATTTTTTGTTTTGTTTTGTTTATTTTTATTTTTGTTGTTTCTTTGCACTGTTCTAAACTGGCCCTGTAGGGCTTCTCCTCCCAGTCCAGTACTCCCTAGCATCACCACCAATCACTGCACATAGGGCACACAGCCCCTGCATTTCCTGTGAGCTCTTCATCTACTTTCTTCCTTTTTTTTTCTGGAGTACAGTGGTGCAATCTCAGCTCATTGCAACCTCCATCTCCTGGATTCAAGGGATTCTTGTGCCTCAGCCTCCCCAGTAGCTGGGATTACAGTTGTGAGCCACCGTGCCCGGCCTTTTTTGGTATTTTTTTTTGTAGAGATGGGGTTTTGCTATGTCACCCGGGCTGGTCTCAAATTCCTGGACTCAAGCAGTCCGCCTGCCTTGGCCTCCCAAAGTGCTGGGATTACAGGCGCGAGTGGCTCCTGCTCTCACTGTCTCTCTGTCCTTTTAAGTGATAGAGTCTTAGGGCCAGGTGCAGTGGCTCACGCCTGTAATACCAGCACTTTTGGAGGTCAAGGTGGGCGGATGACGAGGTCAGGAGTTCAAGACCAGCCTGACCAGCATGGTGAAACCCCGTCTCTACTAAAAATACAAAAATTAGCTGGGCATGGTGGCACGCGCATGTAATCCCAGCTACTTGGGAGGCTGAGGCAGGAGAATCACTTGAACCCGGGAGGCAGAGGTTGCAGTAAGTTGAGATTGCGCCACTGTAGTCCAGTCTGGGCCACAGAGCAAGCCTCCACCTCAAACAAACAAACAAACAACAACAACAAAAAAAAACAAAAGAGATAGAGTCTTGCTATGACGACCAGGTTCATCTCAAATTCTTAGGCTCAAGCAATCCTCTTGCCTTAGCTTCCTAAAGTGTTTGGATTATAGGCATGAGCTACTGTGCTGGCCAAAATAGAATGTTAATGACACACCCTACATTGAATTTACTTGGAAGGCTGATTCTTTTCCCATGCCCTCCCTAGGAGAGTGAGCTGGGTTTTAGGACCTTAACTCTGCCCATAAGATGCTCAGGCCAGGAGAGATGCCCTTCGCCCCTTGGGTTACAGGGGTTTCAACTCCCCTTCTGCTTGACTGAGACTTGCCCTCAGTTCTTTTTATCCCTGCTCTGCTGTGCTTATTTCAAACAACACATGTTTGCACTGTGGCATGAACAGCTCACCTTCAGAGAGTATGTTTTAGCAGGTGTTTTTTGGGATCTGCGTCTGCCTCTTCCCGTGTAACTTTGGTAGCCCTTGTGCAGGTCTTGGAGTCTCCAGTGACTTTTTGTCTTCTGGTTTTGCTGAATATGGGATTTCTGCCTCATTCACCCCTCAACCACATCTCCCTATCACTTTGCATAATTTCTAGGAGGAGGAAGGGGAAGATTCGGTCAAATATTGCTGCAGTTCTTATACTGTAATCATACCACTTTGTAATATAAATTTTCCCCACTTTTTCCATGATAAAGATAGCTGTAGGCAAGGTGTGGTGGCTTACAACTATAATCCCAGTGCTTGAACCCGGAAGGTGGAGATTTCAGTGAGCTGAGATTGCACCACTGCACTCCAGCCTGGACAGTGACAGAGTCACACACTGTCTCAAAAAAATAAAAATTAAATAAATAAATAAACAGTGTTTCCTCTTTTATATAGCTATATAGACATAGATATATAACCATATACCATACCTGGATATAGACACACATAGAGATTTCTTTGTTCAAAACTGGGGACTCAAACTATGTGTATGTTCTGCAACTTCCTTTATTCATGTGACCTGTCATGAGCATATTTCCATGGCGTGACTTATTTTGAATCCCAATGTTTATATTAAATCACATTTTAAACTGTGTTTACTGTATTCTTCTAAGACATTTATGCTATTTTAAGGTACTGGTATTTATTTATTTAGCGATAAGAGTCTTTCTCTGTCACCAGGCTGGAGTGCAGTGGCATGATCTCGGCTCACTGCAACCTCCGCCTCCTGGGTTCAAGCGATTCCCCTGCCTCAGCCTCCCTAGTAGCTGGGACTACAGGTACGTGCCACCATGCCCGGCTGATTTTTTGTATTTTAGTAGAGATGGGGTTTTGCCATGTTGGCCAGGATGGTCTCGATCTCCTGACATTGTGATCTGCCTGCCTCAGCCTCCCAAGTGCTGGGATTACAGGCATGAGCTACTGCACCCTGCCAGCAATGTATTGGTATTTAACATATTGATATGAAATATTACATTTGTTAGCAATATTTTATACACACAGATACAAAAAGCATCTGTACACCTACTATCCTACTTAAAGAAACATTATTGTTATAATGCCAGTGATTAACTCTACATACCTTTTCTCAGTCTCATTTCCTTTCTTACTTTCAGAAGTAACTACTGTCCTGAATTTTATGTTGTAAGTTATCATTTATGACATTAAATGATAGTCTCTTTTTAAAGTTTCCAGTGGCTATTGGAGTATCACAGTAACTGAGAATGTTCACAGTACTGCTGTGAAAATTCTTATATATGTGGCTCCTCCAATCATACAAGTGTCAGGGTTTTTTTTGTTTTTGTTTTGTTTTGTTTTGTTTTTGTTTTTTGAGACGGAGTCTCACTCTGTCGCCCAGGCTGGAGTGCAGTGGCGCAATCTCGGCTCACCGCAAGCTCTGCCTCCCGGGTTCACGCCATTCTGCCTCAGCCCCTGGAGTAGCTGGGACTACAGGCGCCTGCCACCACGCCCGGCTAATTTTTTTGTATTTTAGTAGAGACGGGGTTTCACAGTGTTAGTCAGGATGATCTCGATCTCCTGACCTCGTGATCTGCCCGTCTCGGCCTCCCAAAGTGCTGGGATTACAGGCGTGAGCCACCGTGCCCGGCCTGTTTTTTTTTGAGACAGAGTTTTGTTCTTGTTGCCCAGGCAGGTGTGCAATGGCATAATTCCGGGTCACCACAACCTCTGCCTCCCGGGTTCAAGCGATTCTCTTGCCTCAGCCTCGTGAGTAGCTAGGATTACAGGTATGCGCCACTACACCCAGCTAATTTTGTATTTTTAGAGGAGACAGGGTTTCTCCATGTTGGTCAGGCTGGTCTCAAATTCCTGACCTCAGGTGATCTGCCCGCCTCAGCCTCTCAAAGTGCTGTGATTACAGGCATGAGCCGCTGCACCCAGCCTCTTTTTTTTTTTTTTTCTTTTTTTGGGGGGTGGAGTCTCACTCTGTCACCCAGGCTGGAGTGCAGTGTCGTGATCTTAGCGCAGCCTAAGGCTCCTAGGCTCAAGTCATCCTCCCACCTCAGCTTCGCAAGTACTTGGGATTCGAGATGTGTGCCACCACGTCCAGGTAATTTTGTTTATTTTTGTACAGATTAGGTCTCAATATGTTGCCCAGGGTGGTCTTGAACTCCTGGGCTCAAGGGATCCTCCCATCCAGGCCTCCCAAAGTGCTAGGATTAGAAGCATGAGGCACCACACCCAGCCAGCTTAATCATGCAAGTTTCTCCTGAGTGTCTTCCTCAGGTGGAATTGCTGGGTCGTAGAAATTGCTTGTGTTCAATGTTTTTTGTTTGTTTGTTTTTTAGATGGAGTCTCACTCTGTCACCCAGGCTGGAGTGCAGTGGCGTGATCTTGGCTCACTGCAGCTCCGCCTCTTGGGTTCATGCCATTCTCCTGCCTCAGCCTCCGAGTAGCTGGGACTACAGGCACCTGCTACCACGCCCGGCTAATTTTTTTTTTTTTAATATTTTTAAGACGGGATTTCACCATGTTGGCCAGGATGGTCTCAATCTCCTGACTTCGTGATCCACCCACCTCGGCTTCCCAAAGTGCTGGGATTACAGGAGTGAGCCACTGCGCTCCACTGCTTGTGTTCAGTGTTACTGAATAACACCATATTGTTTCTGGAGGGCTTGTTTCAATTTACTATACTTTAGAAGGCTATTAGCACTGAATGACTTTTAAAAAGAGTACATGATTCTAACATAATTAGCCATTAGAAAATTTGTGGCTGGGCACGGTGACTCAATCCTATAATCCCAGCACTTTGGGAGGCTAAGGCGAGTGAATCACCTGAGGCCAGGGGTTCAAGACCAGCCTGTCTAACATGGTGAAACGCCATCTGTACTAAAAATACAAAAATTAGCCAGGCATGGTGGTGCATGCTTGTAATCCCACCTACTTGGGAGGCTGAGGCAGGAGAATCGCTTGAACCCGAGAGGCAGAGGTTGCAGTGAGCTGAGATCACGCTACTGCACTCCAGCCTGGGTGACAGAGCGAGACTCCATCTCAAAAAAAAAAACAAAAACTTGTTAGCTTACAAAAATGTGATCTATAGAAAATCTTTGAGAGCCGGGTAAAGTGGATCACGCTTGGACTTGAGCCCAGGAGTTGGAGACTAATGAGACCCAGTCTCTACTAAACATAAAAAAAAACAGCCTGGTATGGTGGCACACACCTGTGGTCCCACCTGCTCAGAAGGCTGAGGCAGGAGGATTGCTTGAGCCCAGGAGTTCGAAGCTTCAGTGAGCTGTGATCATGCCACTGCACTCCAGCCTAGGTGACAGTGAGACCCTGTCTCAAAAGAAAAAAAAAAGAAAACCTTTAGGAACAGTAGTATGACCTGTATTACTTTTGACTAACCAATTGTGATTAAAACTTTGCTAAATAATTTGCTAATATTTTTATTATACCTTCATTATGCTGTATTGTATTTGGTTCTCATGTGCTATTATTCCAGTAATTATGCTTTCATTATGCTGTATTGTATTTGGTTCACTTGTGCTGTTATTCCAGTAAGAAGAGCATTGAAGCTTTTTTTTTTTTTTTTTTTTTTTTTTTTGCTTTTTGTGTTTTTAGACTGGCTTTGTCACCCAGGCTAGAGTGCAGTGGTGTAATCTCGGTTCACTGCAACCTCTGCTCCTGGGTTCAAGTGATTCTTCTGCCTCAGCCTCCCCAGTAGCTGAGATTACAGGTGCCTGCCACCAGACCTGGCTACTTTTTGTATTTTTAGTAGAGATGGGGTTTCATCATGTTGGCCAGGCTGGTCTCGAACTCGTGACCTCAGGTGACCGTCCCGTCTCGGCCTCCCAAAGTGCTGGGATTACAGGCGTGAGCCACTGTGCCCAGCCTGATGAAGCATATTTTAATCTGTTTCACAGTTTTGCTTTGTCTGGCAAGATTACCTCCTAGTTGTTATATGTGACCACTCATTAGTGTCTTCTAGGCAACTATATATATTTTTAATGTGATGTGCTCTAGCAAAACAATGTCTACAATACAGCCATGTCATGCCCACAAGTATTAATACAGGTGTGAATGTGAGGTTGATTCCAGGACCATGAATAGGTGACAGATTTTAATTAATTAATTTTTCAGAGACAAGGGCTTGCTCTGTTACCCAAGGTGGAGAACAGTGGCATGATCATGGCATACTGTAACCTTGAAATCCTGAGCTCAAATGATCCTCCCGCCTCAGCCTCCCAAGTAGCTGGGACTGTAAGCATGCACCACCACACCCAGCCAGATTTTAGTAAATATAAATATTTTATCTGAAATTTTTAAGAATATTTAATATTTTAAGGAATATTTAATATTAAACATTTATGAAATATAAATAGCATAAGTTAACTCTTCTAGCCTTCCACATTTACTTACTTGAGTTTCTTTTCCCCTCAAAATAAATTCCCAGTTACCACTTACACTTAGATACAAACATCTGGTGTTTAACATTTTGTTTTATTATGCTTTTGTTTTTTGTGTGTTTTTTTTGAGATGGATTCTCACTCTGTTGCCCAGGCTGGAGTGCAGTGGTGTGGTCTCACCTCACTGCAACCTCCGCCTCCCAGGTTCAAGCGATTCACCTGCCTCAGCCTCCCAAGTAGCTGGGATTACAGGCAGGCGCCACCATGGCAGGCTAATTTTTATATTTTTAGTAGAGACAGGGTTTCAAATTGTTGGCCAGGCTGGTCTTGAACTCCTGACCTCAGGTGATCCACCCGCCTCGGCCTCCGAAAGTGCTGGGATTACAGGCGTGAGCCAGTGTGCCCAGCCTATTCCGCTTTTTAAAAAACTACAGCAGGCTGGGCATGGTGGCTCATGCCCGTAATCCCAGCACTTTGGGAGGCTGCAGTGGGCAGATCATTTGAGGTCAGGAGTTTGAGACCAGCCTGGCCAACATGGTGAAACCCAGTCTCTACTAAAAACACAAAAATTAGCTGGGCATGGTGGTGTGCGCTTGTAATCCCAGCTACTGGGGAGGTTGAGGCAGGAGACTTGCTTGAACCCAGGAGGCAGAGGTTGCAGTGAGCTGAGATCACACCACTGCACTCCAGCCTGGGAAACAGAGTGAGACTCAGCCTCAGGAAAAAAAAAAAATTGTGTTTTGGTGAGGAGGGTCCTGTAGCTAAGGGCAGAGATGCTGTGACCAAGTGTCCCACCCCAGGGATTGCATCCTCTGTGTGGGTAAGCAACGTAGAGTGAGCCTGGAGTGCAGACTGTCAGCCTTTGAGGTTTCAGGTTGTGTTTTAGAGTGGACCTCGATGCCCAGCTCTAGCCAGCTAACTCTAGTGGTAAATGTTTGGGGGAAACACCCATTATTTGTTGTAGTTAACATACAAGGAGCTGGGCAAGTGACACATGGAATTTATATATATATTTTTAAACAAGTCTTACTCTGTTGCTCAGGCTGTAGTGCAGTGGCACGATCGTGGCTCACTGCAACCTCCTTCCCCGGGGTCAAGCAGTTCTCTGCCTCAGCCTCTCAAGTAGCTGGGACTACAGGCATGCACCACCATGCCCCGCTAATTTTGTGTTTTTGCTTGAGATGGAGTTTTGCCATGCTGGCCAGGCTGGTCTCGAACGCCTGACCTCAGATGATCTGCTTGCCGCAGCCTGCAAAAGTGCTGGGATTACAGGCTTGAGCCACCCAGCCTGGCCAGAAAAATTTTAAAAAGAAATAGGCCAGGCGCGGTAGCTCACACCTGTAATCCCAAGACTTTGGGAGGCTGAGGAGGGAGGATCGCTTGAGCCCAGGAATGGGAGCCCCCCCCACTCTATTTAAAAACATAAATAAAAATTAAAAATAAAATAAAAACAAGGTGCAAAGACTCATTTTGTTACTCATGGTTGCATTTTAATTGAGAATATAAGTAGTCTTGGCTGGGCGTGGTGGCTCACGCCTGTAATCCCAACACTTTGGGAGGCCGAGGTGGGCGGATCACGAGGTCATCTTGGCTAACACGGTGAAACCCCGTCTCTACTAAAAATACAAAAAAATTAGCTGGGTGTGGTGGCGGGCACCTGTAGTCCCAGCTACTTGGGAGGCTGAGGCAGGAGAATGCCGTGAACCCGGGAGGCGGAGCTTGCAGTAAACTGAGATCGTGCCACTGCATTCCAGCCCAGGCGACCGAGAGAGACTCCATTTCAAAAAAAAAGAAGAAAGAATATAAGTAGTCTTTGAAGTTCTTTTGGGACCTACAGTGCTGCAAGCGCATAATGCCAAACGTGGATTTCAAAAGAGGCTCCCCGACGGGGTTTTATTAATTGCAAAATCAGTGCAGCGGTCCCTTGCTTCCCTCACCTACCCTTATCCTAAGTGGTAGTGGCGGCAGCGCGGAGCAGCTGCTGAAGGTCCAGGAGCTTTTTTGTTCCTCTGCAAAGCGGAGGTGCCACAGGGCGCGGCTTTGCGGAAAAGCAAAAGCTCACTCCGCACCGTGCACCTCCCGGACTACAGGCACTGAGCCCCGGAGGAGGAGAGGGCTGGTTCGGGGAGCCCCTCCCCTGGGGCGGGGCCAAAGCGTCCTTCCAGCCCGGTTTTGCAGAACAGAGATCTGGTGTCTCCAGTTTACAGAAGCACTTGCAGAACTCATCAGAAGCCACCCCGCTTATCAGCAGATTTCAAGAGAGCGTTCAGTGGAGGCCCTGAGTGTGCACAGTTCACCTACCTGGGAACTGCTTGCCTGAGCGTTGGAGCCGGCGCTGGCCCCCTGCAGCCGAAAGGAGCCCCGGAGGCCCAGGACATAGCGTGAGTCCTGGCTTGTGCCTTCCCTGCACCCAACTTTCTGATTTTGCCGACTTTCCTTTTCCTTTTCCAGGCTTCCTCTCTGAGTCTACATTTCTTCTTAATCGCGTAGGCAGATCATTTCCTAGAATCTTCAGGCTTGCTTTTCATTGATTTATGTTTTGGGTAACTTCACTTGCCTAATCTTACAGCAGCCGCATGTTGCCAAACGGCATGAATCAATGATGCAATCCCTTGCACACAGGAGCACCCTCAGTGCAAGATTGGGGCAATCCCCAAACAGAGTTGAAGTGTCTGAGTTTGTCTTCTTTCCCATTAGAATTAGAATTTTAAAATAAGTACTTACCGGATACATTGTTATAATGATACAACGTCAAGTTGGGAATTAAATAAATCATGCCTTCATTCATTAAATATATTTACTATATTTTCTTTTCTTTTTTAATTTTTTTTTTTTTTTGACAGAGTCTCATTCTGTTGCCCAGGCTGGAGTGCAGTGGCGTGATCTCGGCTCACTCCAACCTCCGCCTACAGGGTTCAAAGGATTCTCCTGCCTCAGCCTCCCGAGTAGATGGGTGTGCGCCACTATGCCCAACTAATTTTTAAATTTTTGTATTTTTAGTAGAGACAGGGTTTCACCATGTTAGCCAGGCTGGTCTCAAACTCCTGGCCTCAAGCGATCCACCCGCCTCTGCCTCCCAAAGAGCTGGGATTACAAGCATGACCACTGTACCCGGCCACTATATTTTCTTTATGTATGATTTGCATATTATTACTTTTTAAATATTTGATTGACTGATATTGGAATGAGGATCAGGGAAGAAAATAATAAAATCCAAGATTTCTGTATTACAGTGCCAGGTAGGTTTTCAATATCATGACCATAGCCTTGTCATTTTTATGTTGGTGAAACAAAGTAGTCAGGACTTTTAAAATGTTCAAATGATTTAATATATGCCTTCCTTTCCTTCCTTCTTTTCTTTTCTTTTTTTTTTTTAAGAGACAGGGTCTCACTTGGTCACCCAGGCTAGAGTGCAGTGGTACAATCATAGCTCATTGGAATCTCAAACTCCTGAGCTCAAGTGATCCTCCTGCCTCAGCCTCCCAAGTAGCTGGGACTACAAGTATGCACCACCATGTCTGGCTCATTTATTTTATTTTTTGTAGAGGTGGCGTTTCACTATGTTGCCCAGGCTGATCTGGAATTCTTGGGCTCAGGCGATCCTCCCTCCTCAGCCTCCCAAAGTGCTGGGATTATAGGTGTGAGTCCCCATGCCCACCCTTTTTTTTTTCTTTTTTCTTTTTTGAAACGGAGTCTTGCTCTGTTGCCCAGGCTAGAGTGCAGTGGTGAGATCTTGACTCACTGCAAGCTCTGCCTCCTGGGTTCATGCCATTCTCCTGCCTCAGCCTCCCGAGTAGCTGGGACTACAGGTGCCTGGTACCACGCCCGACTAATTTTTTTTTGTATTTTTAGTAGAGACGGGGTTTCACCATGTTAGTCAGGATGGTCCCGATCTCCTGACCTTGTGAAAAGCCCATCTTGGCCTCCCAAATGGTGCTGGGATTACAGGCGTGAGCCACCACGCCCGGCCTTTTTTATTTTTTAGAAAATCCTAGCCAGGCGCGGTGGCTCTAGCCTGTAATCCCAGCACTTTGGGAGGCCGAGATGGGCGGATCACAAGGTCAGGAGATCGAGACCATCCTGGCGAACACAGTGAAACCCCGTCTCTACTAAAAATACAAAAAACTAGCCAGGCGAGGTGGCGGGCGCCTGTAGTCCCAGCTACTTGAGAGGCTGAGGCAGGAGAATGGCGGGAACCCGGGAGGCGGAGCTTGCAGTGAGCTGAGATCTGGCCACTGCACTCCAGCCTGGGCAACAGAGCAAGACTCCGCCTCAAAAAAAAAAAAAAAAAAAAAAATCCTTGGACTAGGGTTAAAGGGATCCTCAAGGTTGCCTAGACCAGCCTCCCATGAGAGACTTTTTTAAAACCAGTGTTTTATTGATATATAATTAAATGCAATAAAATGCACTCTTTAAGTGCACATTTTGATGAATTTTGACAAATTTATTCATGCTTGTAATTATCACCACAATAACATGTCCATCACCCATAAGTTTCCTAGGGCCTCTTTCCAGTCAGCCCCTTGTCCCAACTCCTAGCCCTACTGATCTGATCTTTGTCATTATAGCATTTGTATTTTCTAGTGTTTCTTCTTTTTTTTTTTTTTTGAGACCAATTCTCGCTCTGTCACCCAGGCTGGAGTGCAATGGTGCAATCTCAGCTCTCTGCAACCTCTGCCTCCTGGGTTCAAGAGATCCTCCTGCCTCAACCTCCGGAGTAGCTGGGACTACAGGCGCCCACCAGCACGCCTGGATAATTTTTTTGTATTTTTAGTAAAGACGGGGTTTCACCATATTGGCCAGGCTGGTCTCAAACTCCTGACCTCGTGATCCACCCACCTTGGCCTCCCAAAGTGCTGGGATTACAGGCATGAGCCACCGTGCCCAGCCTCTAGTGTTTCATATAACTGAAACCATACACTATGTGCTCTTGTGTCTGGCTCCTTTCCATCAGTATAATTATTTATTTATTTATTTATTTTGAGACAGAATTTCGCTCTTGTTACCCAGGCTAGAGTGCAGTGGCCCGATCTCAGCTCACTGCAACCTCCGCCTTCAGGGTTCAAGCAGTTGTCCTGCCTCAGTCTCCCTAGTAGCTGGGATTACCAGCATGGTGGCCCAGCTAATTTTGTATTTTTAGTAGAGACAGCATTTCACCATGTTGGTCAGGCTGGTTTCAAACTTTTGACATCAGGTGATCCGCCCACCTTGGCCTCCCAAAGTGCTGGGATTACAGGCATGAGTCACCGTGCCCGGCCTTGCTGGGTCTTATGGTAAGTATATGTTTATAAGAACTGCAGGCCCAGTGTGGTGGTTCACAGCTGTCATCTCAACACTTTGGGAGGCCGATGTGGGAGGATCCCTTGAGGCCATGGGTTCAAGGTCAGCCTGGGCAACATAGCGAGACCCTGTTTCTACAAAAAATGAAAAATTATCTGGGCATGGTGGTGTGCATCTGTAGTCCCTGCTACTCGGGAGGCTGAGGCAGGATAATTGCTTAAGCCCAGGAGTTCTAGGATGCAGTAAGCTATGATTGCTTGGCTGTATTCCAGCCTGGGCAATAGAGCAAGACCCTATCTCAGAGACACACAACACACACACACACATATACACACACACACCCCTGTTGTCTTTGCTCCCTTGTAATTGGGCAGCAGATCCTTTCTCTGATTCATCTTGGAAGGCTGTTGTCTCTGTCCCCTCATTATATTTATTTATTGTTTGTTTATTTATTTATTTATTTTGAGATGGAGTCTCGCTCTATCACCCAGGCTAGAGTGCAGAGGCACGATCTTGGCTCTCTGCAAACTCTGCTTCCGGGGTTTATTAAGCAGTTCTCCTGCCTCAGCCTCTCGAGTAGCTGGGACCACAGGCATGTGCCACCATACCTGGCTAATTTTTTTTTTTTTTTTTGAGACAGAGTCTCTTAGGCTGGAGTGAAATGGTATGATCTTGGCTCACTGCAGCCTCTGAACCCGCTGGGTTCAAGCAATTCTCCTGCCTCAGCCTTTCAAATAGCTGGGATTACAGGCACACACTGTTACCAGCAGGCTAATTTTTGTATTTTTAGTAGAGATGGGGTTTTACCATGTTGGCCAGGCTGGTCTCGAACTCCTGACCTCAAGTGGCCCGTCTGCCTTGGCCTCCCAAAGTACTGGGATTACAGGCGTCAGCCACTGCACCCGCCCAAGTCTGCTTCTTTGTCTATGCATTTAGTTCTCCCAAGAGATTCTCTTTCCCTCTCCCTTGCCTTTGTACCCTGCTAATCAGGTATATGTGATTTCCTGTCAGACCTGAACCTTGCAGAATTGAAGCCATAGAAAAGAGTATGTTGACTCTACAGTGATTAAAGGGGGTAGGAGTAAAGCATTTCGCAGAGGAAGCAGTCTTAGGAAATTTTGCCTCTGACCCGTTTTTGTGCCAGTCGTACCAGGAGAGAGTGAAGCCAGTCTCCCTCTTTCCTGTTTTGTGTGTGGACTACGATGTTCATTTCCTCATTCTCTCGTTCTAGGCTCTTGCTCTTGCAGAATCCACAGGTCTTTCTTGAAGAAATCTGTAGTCAGAACTTTGTTCTGCATTTTTTTTTTTTTTTTTTTTTTTTTTGAGACGGAGTCTCGCTCTGTCGCCCAGGCTGGAGTGCAGTGGCCAGATCTCAGCTCACTGCAAGCTCCGCCTCCCGGGTTTACGCCATTCTCCTGTCTCAGCCTCCCGAGTAGCTGGGACTACAGGCGCCCGCCACCTCGCCCGGCTAGTTTTTTGTATTTTTAGTAGAGACGGGGTTTCACCGTGTTAGCCAGGATGGTCTCGATCTCCTGACCTCATGATCCGCCCGTCTCGGCCTCCCAAAGTGCTGGGATTACAGGCTTGAGCCACCGCGCCCGGCCTGTTCTGCATTTTTATCTAGGGAAGGAATAGGAAGAGAAGAGTGTGGTCTACTAGAAATCTAGCACTGGAGACACGTGAGTCCGATTTGCCTTTTCTTGGTTTTGTTTTTTTGCTGTCATTGTAATGTTTTTTATGCATTGAACTGTTAAATGTTTGTCTATCTGCTAGCAGTTCACTCTTTTTTGAGACAGAGTCTTGCTCTGTCACCTGGGCTGGAGTAGTACAGTGGCGCAATCTTGGCTGACTGCAACCTCCACCTCCTGGGTTCAAGTGATTCTCCTGTCTCAGCCTCCTGAGTACCTGGGATTACAGGTGCAGGCCACCACACCTGGCTAATTTTTGTATGGTTAATAGAGACAGGGTTTTGCCATGTTGGCCAGGCTGGTCTTGAACTCCTGACCTCAGGTCATCCACCCGCCTCGGCCTCCCAAAGTGCTGGATTACTCCTGACCTGAATTTTAAAAATTGATGTCAACTATGTGGCATGCAGAAGATCTCAGCTTCCCAGAATAGCTGGTTATATTATATATCATTTCAACTTTTATTTTATTTTATTTATTTATTTTTTATTTTTTATTTTTTTTGAGACGGAGTTTCGCTCTGTCGCCCAGGCTGGACTGCAGTGGCTGGATCTCAGCTCACTGCAAAGCTCTGCCTCCCGGTTTACGCCATTCTCCTGCCTCAGCCTCCCGAGTAGCTGGGACTACAGGCGCCCGCCACCTCGCCTGGCTAGTTTTTTGTATTTTTTTAGTAGAGACGGGGTTTCACCGTGTTAGCCAGGATGGTCTCGATCTCCTGACTTCGTGATCCACCCGTCTTGGCCTCCCAAAGGGCTGGGATTACAGGCTTGAGCCACCGCACCCGGCTGGGTCAACTTTTATTTTAGCTTCAAGGAGTACACGTGCAGGTTTGTTACATGGGTATATCACATGATGCTGAGGTTTGGGGTATGATTGATCCCCTCACCCAGGGTTTGAGCACGGTACCCAGTAGGTAGTTTCTCAATCCATGCCCTCCTTCCCCTGCCTTCTTGTAGTCCTCAGTATCCTTTTTTTGTTTGTTTTTTTGTTTTTACACAGTCTCGCTCTGTCGCTCAGACTGGAGCACAATGGTGTGATCTTGGCTCACTGCAACCTCCACCTCCCGGGGTCAAGTGATTCTCCTGCCTCAGCCTCCTGAGTAGCTGGGATTACAGGTGCCCACCACCATGCCTGGCTAATTTTTGTATATTTAGTAGGGACAGGGTTTCACCATGTTGGCCAGGCTGGTCTCGAACTCCTGATCTCAAATGAGTTGCCCGCCTCGGCCTCCCAAAGTGCTGGGATTACAGGTGTGAGCCACTGCACCTGGCCATTACTGTGTTTTTCCCGTCTTTGTATCCACATGTACCCAGTTTAGCTCCCACTTATAAGTGAGAACATGTGGTATTTGGTTTTCTGTTCCTGCGCTAATTCACTTAGGATAACGGCCTCCAGCTGTATCCATGTTGCAGCAAAGGACATGATGTCATTCTTTTTTATGGCTGTGCTGGCTTTTTTTTTTTTTTTAATCGTAAAACATAGCATAAGGCTGGGCATGGTGGCTCACACCTGTAATCCCCACACTTTAGGAGGCCGAGGTGAGCAGATCACCTGAGGTCAGGAGTTCGAGACTAGCCTGTCCAACATGGTGAAACCCCGTCTGTACCAAAAATGCAAAAATTACCTGGGTGTGGTGGCACACGCTTCTGATCCCAGCTATTCGGGAGGCTGAGGCAAGAGAATCACTTGAACCCGGGAGGCAGAGAGTGCAGTGAACCGAAATCATACCACTGCACTCCAGCCTGGGTGACAGAGCAAGACTCCCTCTCTAAACAAAAGATAAAATAAAATATAGTATAAGTGCATGTGCTGGGGATCCCAGCCCTTGTTACAGGGAACCTGTTTGACTCTCCTCTGATTCAGAAGCTTTTCAGAATCTACTGTGTACTCTTTTTTTTTTTGAGATGGAGTCTCGCTCTGTCGCCCAGGCTGGAGTGCAATGTGGCACAATCTTGGCTCATTGCAACCTCTGCCTCCCAGGTTCAAGCAATTCTCCTGCCTTAGCCTCCCCAGTAGCTGGAATTACACGCACGTGCCACTATGCCCGGCTATACTGTGTACTCTTTCAATGCCCCGGAACCTGAACAAATTTACCCCTACTACCAAAGCAAATAAGCTTGGTTCTCGCAATTGTGTGTGACCTTCACAACCTCTGTACCGGCTTTTATTTTTTCTTACACAGATGAAGGTAAGACGTCAGTCCTAACAAGGTGAAGGAAGTAAGGTGATCTTAGAAGCCTGTTGAAAGATACAGAGATTGAGAAGTTGGGAAAGCGTTTGTTTGGGCGAGGAGCTTTTTTCCTCTTATCCAAAATCAGGCCTCCAAAGCCTGGTCCTGCAGGAAAGGTTGCTTTTGTACTTTGGAACTAGGGGCAAGAAGGCCTTGTCAGCAGTGACTTTTTTGTTTTGTTTTGTTTTTGAATCAGTTGGTCCTTTGCTTGCCCCAGATGAACTAGCTGGGGCCAGCCAGGCAGAAGTTCTGTTCTGAGCTGCAGAAGGCAGTGGTCCGGATGGGACCTGGGAGCCGCTGTGTCTGAGAATCTGAGAATAGACCTTCCCAACGGGATGTCTTCTACCCCTGGCCCTGCCCTCTCCCTCCCTGTTAGAGCCAAATATGAAGAATCCAGAGTCTGTTCTCCGGCAATGATTTTTCTGTGTGTGGAATTCTAATGTAAACAATTTACTTTGAAGCAACTGACATTACTCAGCAGATTTTTTTGCCCTATAGCCACGAGAATTTTAAATACACATGGATTGCGAGTCACTCCTGGTGGAGACAATGAAAAGAGGAGGAAATTGGCCAGTCGTGGTGGCTCACACCTGTCATCCTAGCACTTTGGGAGGCTGAGGCAGGTGGATCACTTGAGGTCAGGAGTTTGAGACCAACCTGGCCAACATGGTGAAACCCTG
Organism: Trachypithecus francoisi; assembly: GCF_009764315.1. Classification (NCBI taxonomy): domain Eukaryota; kingdom Metazoa; phylum Chordata; class Mammalia; order Primates; family Cercopithecidae; genus Trachypithecus; species Trachypithecus francoisi. The sequence continues at coordinate 15,990 of NW_022680603.1, read as the reverse complement.
TCTCTACTAAAAATACAAAAGAATTAGCCAGGCATGGTGGCAGGCACCTGTAATCCCAGCTACTCAGGAGGCAGGAGAATCGCTTGAACCCGAGAGGCGGAGGTTGCAGTGAGCCGAGATCACATCACTGCACTCCAGCCTGGGCAACAGAGTGAGACCCCATCTCAAAAAAAGTAAAAATAAAAATAAAGGAGGAAATCAGAAGTGTACAGGGAGATACAGCGTTTTCCAGAGCAGGATGGGAAGAGCTAAAAGGAGCTGTGGCCAAGTTTGCTCTGCTGCTCAATCAAGCAGGGAGGGAGTTGATACTCTTGTAATCCAAAAGGTAAAGCCATCTCCCCTGGCCTGACCATTTCAGGGGCAGAGTTAAGGTCCTAAAATCCAGCTCGCTCTCCTAGCGAGGGTGTAGAAAAAGAATCAGCCTTCCAAGTAAATTCAATGTAAAGTGTGTCTCTAACGTTCTATTTTGGCCAGCACTGTGGCTCATGCTTATAATCCCAGCACTTTGGGAGCCAGGATGGGAGGATCGTTTGAGGCCAGGAATTCAAGACCAGCCTGGGTAACATAGTGAGACCTCATCTCTACAAAAATATTAATAATAATAACATAGCTGGGTGTGGTGGTGTGTGCCTGTAGTCTCTGCTACTCGGGAGGCTGAGGCGGGAGGATCACTTCAGCCCAGGAGGTTGAGGCTGCAGTGAGCTATGATTATACCATTGGCACTCCAGTGTGGGCGACAGAATGAGACTTTGTCTTGAAAAAAAGCCAAAAATATTCTGTTTTCTCCTTGGACCACATTACAACCCAGGAGGCAGGTGTCAACAATTCTGAGCCGTAAATCAGGCCTAGTGGTCAGCTGGGGATGTGTAAATCAGTTCTCACTTTTAGTGGAGGAAATGTACATTTCCTTTCAAACTCAAGGCTGATGGTCTTGCTTTTTTTTTTGAGACAGGGTCTCACTCTGTCACCCAGCTGGAGTGCTGTGGCCTGATCTCGGCTCACTGCACCCTTGAACTCCTGGGCTCAAACCATCCTCCCGCCTCAGGCTCTTGAGTATCTGGGACCACAGGCGTGCACCACCATGCCCCACCAATTTTTCTTTTCTTTTTTTTTTTTTTAAGAGAAGGAATCTTGCTATGTTTTCAAGAACTGATCTCAAACTCCTGGGCTCAAATGATCCTGCTGGGATTATTATAAGTGTGAGCCACTGCGCCCAGCCAATCTCATTAAAGTGTCATTGGTTGGAAAGAGGTTCAAGTACCTGGTTTGCCTTTTTTTTTTTTGCAGATGGAGTCTTGCTCTTGTCGTCCAGGCTAGAGTGCAGTGGTGGGATCTCAGCTCACTGCAACCTCCGCCTCCCGGGTTCAAGCGATTCTCCTGCCTTGGCCTCCTAAGTAGCTGGAATTAGAGACGCCCAACTAATTTTTGTACTTTTAGTAGAGACGGAGTTTCACCATGTTGGCCAGGCTGGTCTCAAACTTCTGACCTCATGATTCACCCGCCTTGGCCTCCCAAAGTGCTGGGATTACAGGTGTGAGCCACCGCTCCTGGCCAAAGTCACTGGTTTTTCAAACATGACCAGTGATTATTTTTCTGATCATTTCGACAAGACTGGAAGCCTCTTGAGGATGGCGCCCATGCATTATGCATTCCTCTTTGGGTCTTGTGTCAGGGTGTCACGGTTCCTGGGGACTGGCTTTGAGGTTCTGGTGCCTGTCAGTCGTTCTCAGGAGCATTGCCCATTCTTAGTTATGGTGTGTTGCCTCATGCATCTTCTTTTTTTTTTTTTTTTTTGGAGACAGAGTTTCACTCTTGTTGCCCAGGCTGGAGTGCGATAGCGCAAGCTCGGCTCACCGCAATCTCTGCCTCCCAGATTCAAGCGATTCTCTTGCCTCAGCCTCCTGAGTAGCTGGGATGATAGGCATGTGGTACCACATCCGGCTAATTTTGTATTTTTAGTAGAGACGGGGTTTCTCCCTGTTGGTCAGGCTGGTCTTGAACTCTCGACCTGAGGTGATCCACCCAGCTCAGCCTCCCTAAGTGCTGGGATTATAGGCATGAGCCACAGCGCCCGGCCTTCTCATGTGCCTTCTTAAAAGTCCTTTAGCTTGTCCCATTTATTTTAGCTCCTCTTAAACCATTTGTCTGTTTCTGGCTTCCTCTTCACTCACCTATGGTTCATTCTCCATTCTTAGTGGAATTGTGCTACAGTAAGTGCTGCTTCTCTGCTGATAGACCTGCTGACTTCAAGGTCTTTCCAGCGACCCTGCCTGGTCATGTAGTATGAATTAGCTTGATTCCTGCTGGACCAAAGCCAAATGACTGGTTTCTTTTTATTTTTTATCTTTTTTTTTTATAGAGACAGGGTTTCACCATGTTGCCCAGGCTGGTCTCAAACTCCTAGCCTTAAGCAATCCACCTGTCTTGGCCTCCCAAAGTCCTGGGATTACAGGTGTCAGCCACCATGCTGGCCCTTGTTGAGTTTTTTTTTGAAATGGAGTCTCAGTCTGTCACCAGGCTGCAGTGCAGTGCAGTGGTGCAGTGGTGCAATCTCGGCTCAATGCAGTCTCCACCTCTCTACCTCCCAGGTTCAAGAGATTCTCCTGTATTCAAGCGATTCTCCCGCCTCTGCTTCCCAAGTAGCTTGGATTACAGGTGCCTGCCACCATGGCTGGCTAATTTTTGTATTTTTAGTGGAGATGGGGTTTCACCATGTTGGCCAGGCTGGTCTCGAACTCCTGACCTCAAGTGATCCTCCTGCCTCGGCCTCCCAAAGTGCTGGGCTTACAAGTGTGAGCCACTGCAGCCGACCCCTTGTTCAGTTTTTAATAACTGCTTAGGTTCCACTCTATTTAATTCATAAAATATTTAATTCATGAAATATTTAACACCTATTGAGTGCTGGTGCAGTGATAGAAGATAATTCAACTGGAGTGATTGACTGATTTTCTGGGTTGATGGGGAGGAAATAATGTGGTATAGGGGAGGCCACTTGATCTGCACCATGAAGAAGTAGGACTTCCTTCATGACATGGGGGATATGGTGATTCCAGGCAGAGGAGCAACATTTGAAAGGGTGTAGAGGAATCAAAACACATGACATAGGCCAGGTGCAGTGGCTCATGCCTATAATCCCAGCACTTTGGGAGGCCAAGACAGGCAGATCGCCTGAGGTCAGGAGTTCAAGACCAGCTTGGGCAACATGGTGAAACCCTGTCTCTACTCAAAATACAAAAATTAGCTGGATATGGTGGCACGCACCTGTAGTCTCAACTACTCGGGATGCTGAGGGAGGATAATTGCTTGAACCTGGGAGGGGGAAGTTGCAGTGAGCCGAGATTGTGCCACTGCACTATACTCCAGCCTGCGTGACAGAGCAAGACTCCATCTCAAAAAAAAAAAAAAAAAAGTCCTTAGTATTCCTTGAGCCATAAATTGTGTGTTTGACCAGGTGCGGTTGCTCACGCCTGTAGTCCCAGCACTTTGGGAGGCCGAGTCTCATGGATCATTTTAGCCCAAAAGTTTGAGACCACCCTGGGCAACATGGCAAAACACCATCTCTACTAAAAATACAAAAATTAGCCAGGCATCGTGCCTGTCTGTAGTCCCTAATGCTCAGGAGGCTGAAGTAGGAGAATTGCTTGAGCCAGGGAGGCAGAGGTTGCAGTGAGCTGAGATTGCACCACTGCACTCCAGCCTTGGTGACAGAGTGAGGCCCTAACTCAAAATAAAAAAAAGTGTGTATGTGTGTGTGCGTGCGTGTGAATAATGTGTGTGTGTGTATGTGTATTTGTGGGGAATGAGATTGGTAAAATACATAGGCATGGGAGCCAGATCATGAGGACATAAAGTGTGTAATAAAGATATTATGTTAATGGCTGGGTGCAGTGGCTCTGGTAGGGTACAGTGGCTCACGCCTATAATCCCAGCTCTTTGGGAGGCTGAGGCAGGAGGATCATTTGAGGTCAGGAGTTCGAGACCAGACTGGCCAACATGGTAAAACCCCATCTCTACTAAATATACAAAAATTAACTGGGCGTGGTAGCATGTGCCTATAATCCCAGCTACTTGGGAGGCTGAGGCAGGAGAATCACTTAAACCTGGGAGGCAGAGGTTGCAGTGAGTCAAGATTGTGCCACTGCACTGCAGCCTGGGTGACAGAGCGAGACTCCTTCTCAAAAAAAAGAAAAAAAGGTTTATTAATAGACACTGAAATTTGAATTTCATTTTTACTTATTATTATTACTTTTGAGACAGGGTCTCATCTCACTCTGTCACCTAGGCTAGAGTGCAATTTCATGGTCGTAGCTCACTGCAGCCTCAAACCCCTGTGCTCAAGCAATCCTTCTGCCTCACCCTCCTGAGTAGCTAGGTCTATAGGCGCATGCCACTACACCTGGCTAATTATAAAAATACTTTTGTAGAGATGGAGTCTTGGTATGTTGCCCAGATAGGTGTTGAACTCCTGGCTTCAAGTAATCCTCCCACCTCAGCCTCCCACAGTGCTAGGATTACAGGCGTGAGCCACTGCAGCCAGCCTGAAATTTGAATTTCATTAGTTTTTACGTGTCAAAAAATATTCTTCTTCTTTTGGTTTTTTTTTTCAACTGTTTAAAATGTAAAAATCAGCTGGGCATGGTGGCTCACAGCTGTAGTCCCAGCTAATCAAGAGGCCAAGATGGAAGGATCACTTGAGCCCAGGAGTTTGAGGCTGCAGTGAGCTATGATGGCACCACTGCACTCCAGCCTGGGTGGCAGAATGAGATCCTGTCTCAAAAAAAGTAAAGTAAAATAAAATGTAAAAATCATTCTTACTTGTGAGCCATACAAAACCAGGTGGCAGGGTGGATTTGGCCTGCAAGCCATAGTTTGCTGACCCCTGACTTAAAAGATTTTTTTCCCCAGGTCAACTTTAAATGGCATTATTCTGCCAACTGCATTGGTTGGAAATCATTTGAGCAGTGGGTTGGTCAGCTGCTTTGAGTCTGTTTTTAACCACAGTCTTTTCTAAATATAGATTACTTACATCATCTGTGTAGCCTTCTATTTGACATATTAGTCTCTGATGGGAGGCTGGTCTAGGCAATCTTGAGGATCCCTTTCGCCCTAAGTCTAGTCCAAAGATTTTATAAAAAATAAAGGCCAGGCATGGGGGTTCATGCCTGTAATCCCAGCACTTTGGGAGACCTAGGTGGGAGGATTGCTTGAGTCCAGGAGTTGAAGACCAGTCTGGGCAACATAGCAAGACCCTCATCTCTTCAAAAAAAAAATTTTAAATTAGCTAGGCATAGTGGTGTGCACCTGTAGTCCTAGCTACTTGGGAGGCTGAGGCAGGAGGATCGCTTGAGCCCTGGAGTTGGAGGCTGCAGTGAGCCATGATTGTACCACTGCACTCCAGTCTGGGTGACAGAGTGAGAACTTGTCTCAAAAAATAAATAAATAAATAAAAATTCGTTTTGACTCTCTGTCCTCTGCAGCTTGTACAGCAGTATGCTTCCCACAGTTTCTTCCTGTACCTTCACCATTTTCCCCTTCTCTTTCCCAGACTCAAGTCAGGACGTAAAGGTGGTGGTCCTGCAGGCTCTGTCCTTAGAACTCTTCTCTTCTCCCTCTTTCTATTCTCCCTGGACTTTATTTTTATGATTTTTTATTTTCTTGAGACAGGGTCTTACTCTGTGGCCCCATCCTGGTGCAGTGGTGTGATCTTGGCTCACTGCAATCTCCACCTCCCAGGTTTAAGAGATTCTCCTGCCTCAGCCTCCTGAGTAGCTGGGACTACAGGTGCACGCCATCCTGCCCGGCTAATTTTTATTTTTTTTAGTACAGCTGGGGTTTTGCCATGTTGGCCAGGCTGGTCTTGAACTCCTGGCCTCACGTGATCCTCCCGCCTCAGCCTCCCAGAGTGCTGGGATTACAAGTATGAGCCACTATGCCCAGCCTCTCCCTGGACTTTAATCAGACCACGTCTTCAACTAGCACCTCTACATTGGCAATGTTATGTATGTTAAGCTGTTATATTTAGCTCTGATCTTTCTTCTGAGGCTTAAAGCCTTTCCCAGTATCTGGAAGTTAAAGTCTAAACTCCTTAGCCTGGCCCTAGCACCCTCTTAGTCTGAACTCCTAAACAAGCCACGGGATAGCTTCCAGCAGGTCATCTGCTTCCTCCTCCTTGTCTTTGCTCATGCTCCTCCCTCTGCCATCACAAGCCTCTCCCCTTGTCTCTACCTCCCTTCCTCTCCTCCCAGCACTTGCCAAATCGATGCCCTGCCCTTTGACAACCCACTTAGAGGGCCACTTACCTGTCAGATTCAGCTCAAATACCTGTGCCTCCTTGAAGCCGTCTTTTTTTTCCTTTTAGTTAGAATCAGGGTCTTGCTCTGTTGCCCAGGCTGGAGTGCAGTGGCATGATCTCAGCTCACTACAGCTCCACCTCCTGGGTTCAAGTGATTCTCCTGCCTCAGTGTCCCAAGTAGCTGGGATTACAGGCATGTACCACCACGCCCAGCTAATTTTTTGTATTATTATTTTTAGTAGAGACTTGATCTATGTTGCCCACACTGGTCTCGAACTCCTGGCCTCAAGCAATCCTCCTCCTGCCTTAGCCTCCCAAAGTATTGGGATTACAGGGATGAGCCACTGTGCCCAGTCTGAAGCCCTATTTCATAGATAAGGCAAAACATTTTTCCTATGTGCCCACAGAACCTTATGCACACCTCTGCTTTAATGCTTGCTTCCTTGCTACAATTAGGTCAAAATATATATATATATTTATATATATATATGTGTGTGTGTGTGTGTGTGTGTGTATAACTAAAAGAAAAGAAAGAAGGCTTCAAGGAGGCACAGGTATTTGAGCTACTCAGGAGGCTGAGGCACAAGAATCACTTGAACCCGAGAGGTGGAGGTTACAGTAAGCCGAGATCGTACCACTGCCCTCCAGCCTGGACAACAGAGTAAGACTCTACCAAAAAAAAAAAAGAAAGAAGAAATTGGTGTAGTGTGGGAAGTAAACAAAAAGGAAAAACAAATGAATCCGTGAGTATACTCTTTTGTGGCCTGCACTGACTTCGACACAAATTAGATCAGCTTGGTAGGCAAGGTGGGATCTTTTCATAATTGTATTTGATGTCTTTAAATGTATTTATCTTTTAAATACATTTATCTTTTTTTCTTGTAGGAGGAAAATTCTTCCAACAATGGTCTCCCACTCAGAGCTAAGGAAGCTGTTCTACTCAGCAGATGCTGTATGTTTTGATGTTGACAGCACGGTCATCAGAGAAGAAGGAATCGATGAGCTAGCCAAAATCTGTGGCGTTGAGGACGCGGTGTCAGAAATGTAGGGATAGCATTTATCCACTTTATGAATGATAAAGACTTTCTAAAGAGTGACTGTTTTGGATGAAGTGCTAGACCCGGCTATGGAACATGAGCACTAGGCTTTTTCTTTCATCCCTTAGAGTTTAATTTGACATATTCATTCGTTTATATAAATATTTATAGCAAACAAACATGGATAAGACATGTTCTTAGCTTGATCAGGGGAATGATGACCACCACTAACCAAAAAAGGTGGCCTGAGGGGCGGGACCCAGGTGTCCAGTGGCTTTGTGTCATGGTTTAAAGTGTGGCCTTAGTGGTTCCCTATAAAGGTTCAGAGTCTCTTGGTGGATCCTGGAGCAGAGCCACTCCCTCCCTCCTGCCCTCCCGCCCTGCAGCTGGGCACCTCCCTCTGCAGTCCCAGTCCCCGAGTCATGCACTATGTCATTTTTTTTTTTCGAGACGGAGTCTCATTCTGTCGCCCAGGCTGGAGTGCAGTGATACAATCTCGGCTCACTGCAACCTCTGCCTCCCGGGTTCCAGCAATTTTCCTGCCTCAGCCTCCCAAGTAGCTGGGATTACGGACGCGCACCCCCAGGCCCGTTGAATTTTTGCATTTTTTTGTTTGTTTGTTTGTTTGTTTGTTTGTTTGAGATGGAGTCTCACTCTGCCACCCAGGCTGGAGTGCAATGGCCGGATCTCAGCTCACTGCAAGCCCCGCCTCCTGGGTTTACGCCATTCTCCTGCCTCAGCCTCCCAAGTAGCTGGGACTACAGGTGCCCGCCACGTCGCCCGGCTAGTTTTTTGTATTTTTTTAGTAGAGATGGGGTTTCACCGTGTTAGCCAGGATGGTCTCGATCTCCTGACCTCGTGATCCGCCCGTCTCGGCCTCCCAAAGTAGCACTTACAGGCTTGAGCCACCGCACCCGGCCGAAGTTTTGCATTTTTTTAGTAGAGATGGGGTTTTGCCATGTTGGCCAGGCTGGTCTCAAGCTCCTGGCTTCAGATGATCTGCCCACCTCAGCTTCCCAAAGTGTTTGGAATTATAGGCATGAGTCACTGCACACTGGCCTCTTAATGTTATTTTCTTTTTCTTTTTCTTTTTTTTCTGAGACAGTTTCACTCTTGTTGCCCGGCTGGAGTGCAGTGGCGTGATCTCGGCTCACCGCAACCTCCACCTCCGGGTTCAAGCGATTCTCCTGCCTCTGCCTCCTGAGTAACTGGGATTACAGGCATGGCCACCATGCCCGGCTACTTTTGTATTTTTAGTAGACATGGTGTCTCTCCATGTTGGTCTGGCTAGTCTTGAACTTCCACCCTCAGGTGATCCGCCCGCCTCAGCCTCCCAAAGTGCTGGGATTACAGGCGTGAGCCACTGCGCCCAGCCTGTTAATGTTATATTCAAGCAGTCCTTCGAAAATTTATTCCAAGGCCTTGCTCCCATTGCAGCAAAGCCTGTCTGTTGTACAGTGGGGCTCTTCGTAGCATCTTCCTGTTGGTGGATGTTGTGCAGACCTGGAGCAGTAAGGCATGTTAACCTCGAGGACATCGAACCTGGCTGGCCTGACTGTTGGGTCTCCCTCCTAGGACACGGCGAGCCATGGGCGGGGCAGTGCCTTTCAAAGCTGCTCTCACAGAGCGCTTAGCCCTCATCCAGCCCTCCAGGGAGCAGGTGCAGAGACTCATAGCAGAGCACCCCCCACACCTGACCCCCGGCATAAGGTAAGAGGAGCCCCTGCTCCAGGTGTGTTTCAGCACCAGTGTTGGGAGGGGAGGGCAAGTCCTCCTGAGAGCATCTAACTATTGCTTTAGAGCGCCCTCTGGGTGATTTAATTATTTTCATTTTTATTTTTTAATTTTATTATTATTTTTTAAATTTTTATTTATTTATTTTTTCAAGATGAAGTCTCACTCTGTCAGTCAGGCTGGAGTGCAGTGGTGCAATCTCAGCTCACTGCAACTTCTGCCTCCCAGGTTCATGCGATTCTCCCACCTCAGCCTCCTGAGTAGCTGGGATTACAGGTCCCTGCCACCACACCTGGGTAATTTTTGTATTTTTAGTAGAGATGGGTTTCGCCAAGTTGGCCATGCTGGTCTTGAACTCTTGACCTCAAGTGATCCACCTGCCTGGGCCTCCCAAAGTGCTGGGATTATACCTGTGAGCCACTGCACCCGGCCTACTATTATTTTTTTTAGAGTCAGCGTCTCATTCTGTTGCCCATGTTGGAGTACAGTCATGGCTCACTGCAGCGTTGAACTCCTGGGGTCAAGTGGCCCTTCCACCTTAGCCTCCTTAATAGTGGGGACTATAGGTGCATGCCACCATGCCCAGCTAATTAAAAAAAAAATTTTTTTTTGAGAGACAGGGTCTCGCTTTGTCACCCAGGCTGGAGTGCAGTGGCATGAACACAGCTCACTGCAGCATCAACCTTCTGGGCTCAAGGGATCCTCCTGCTTCAGCTTCCTAAGTAGCTGGGACTACAGATGTAGACCACCATGCCTAATTATTTTTTAAAAATTTTCTATAGACACAGGGTCTCACTATATTGCCCAGGCTGGTCTTGAACTTGTGGGCTTAAATGATCAATTTTCCCACCTCAGCCTCCCAAAATGTTGGAATTATAGGTTTGAACCACTATACCCAGCCTTTAAAATATTTTTTGTAGAGATGGGGGTCTTGCTATGTTGCCCAGGCTGTTCTCAAGCTCCTGGCCTCAAGTGATTTTCTACTTTGGATTCCCAAATTGCTGGATTTAAAGGGGTAGCCTGTGTGGTTCTTTTGGTACTTACACATGGTCTTGTCTGGCTGGTTGTGTGGTCCTGTCTGTTTCCGCCTTTCCTCTTTCTCCAGGAAAATCTAAGTTTTCCTTGTTTGTCCTCATCTTGTGTTTTCCTGGGTCCATGGACAGAGTAGAGTTCTGGAATGGTTTCCTGAAGTAGCCAAACTCTACCCATTGATTTCTTTTTTTTTTTTTTTTTTTTTGAGACGGAGTCTCGCTGTGTTGCCCAGGCTGGAGTGCAGTGGCTGGATCTCAGCTCACTGCAAGCTCCGCCCCCCGGGTTTACACCATTCTCCTGCCTCAGCCTCCCAAGTAGCTGGGACTACAGGCGCCCGCCACCTCGCCCGGCTAGTTTTTTGTATTTTTTAGTAGAGACTGGGTTTCACCGTATTAGCCAGGATGGTCTCGATCTCCTGACCTCGTGATCCGCCCTCCCAAAGTGCTGGGATTACAGGCTTGAGCCGCCATGCCTGGCCTCTACTCATTGATTTCTAAGTGCATTTAGAAAAACATATATAAGGCCGGACGTGGTGGCTCGTGCATGTAATCCCAGCATTTTGGGAGGCTGAGGCGGGCAGATCACCTGAGGTCAGGAGTTCAAGACCAGCCTGGCCAACATGGTGAAACCCCTTCTCTACTAAAAATGCAAAAAAAGTTGGTCAGGCGTGGTGGCTTGCGCCTGTAATTTCAGCACTTGGGGAGGCCAGGGTGGGCGGACCACAAGGTCAAGAGATGGAGACCATCCTGGCCAACATAGTGAAACCCTGTGTCTACTTAAAATACAAAAATTAGGCCGGGCGCAGTGGCTCAAGCCTGTAATCCCAGCACTTTGGGAGGCCGAGGTGGGCGGATCACAAGGTCAGGAGATCGAGACCATCCTGGCTAACACGGTGAAACCCCGTCTCTACTAAAAAGTACAAAAAACTAGCCGGGCGAGGTGGCGGGCGCCTGTAGTCCCAGCTACTTGGGAGGCTGAGGCAGGAGAATGGCGTGAACCCGGGAGGCGGAGCTTGCAGTGAACTGAGATCCGGCCACTGCACTCCAGCTTGGGCGACAGAGCGAGACTCCGTCTCAAAAAAAAAAAAAAAAAATTAGCTGGACATGGTGGCGCGCGTCTGTTGTCCCAGCTACTCGGGAGGCTGATGCAAGAGAATCGCTTGAATCTGGTAGGCGGAGGTTGCAGTGAGCCGAGATCGTGCCACTACACTCCAGCCTGGTGACAGAGCGAGACTCCATCTCAAAAAATAAAATAAAATAAAGTAGCTGGGTGTGGTGGCAGGTGCCTGTAATCCCAGCTACCGTTGAGGCTGAGGGAGGATAATTGCTGGAACCCTGGAGGCAGAGGTTGCTGTAAGCCGAGATCGCATCACTGCACTGCAGCCTGGGCAACAGAGCGAGACTCCATCTCAAAAAGAAAAAAAAAAAAAAGAAAAACATATAAAACTAACTACCCAGGCAATATACCTTGTCAAATATGCCTCAGGCAAATGCATTCAGGAGAAGAAAATATATCTTAGTTCCCTCTTCATGTTTCCTTTTTTTTTTCTTTTTGTATTACTCAGTGTTTGGTATTTTGTATTTTATTTTTGCAGGGAGCTGGTAAGTCGCCTACAGGAGCGAAATGTTCAGGTTTTCCTAATATCTGGTGGCTTTAGGAGTATTGTAGAGCATGTTGCTTCAAAGCTCAATATCCCAGGAACCAATATATTTGCCAATAGGCTGAAATTCTACTTTAATGGTAAGACGTTAATGGTAACATATTCCCTTTCTTAGCAGTTCTATTATTCAGTATTCTGGGTAATGTCTGTTGGAATGCAACTTAAACAGTCACATCAGAGTTAAATATTGAGATGAATGGTCCTCTTAATTGATGTCTTTTGCCCTTTGGTACCCTTTGCTCAGCAAAGTAGACTTAGGTTATCACCTGTCCTAGCTTTATTATCTATAACATCACCTGTCTGTACATAAATGTCTGCATTTAGTGAAACATTAATTCCTATGAAGTCCCCTATGACTTACTTTGCTGTATGTTATATTTCAACTTTATGGGCACTTCTATGCATTTGAAGCAATTTAGACTCGAGAAGGAGACTTGGCTGGGCACGGTGGCTCATGCCTGTAATCCCAACACTTTGGGACCCTGAGGCGGGAGGATCACTTGAGGTCAGGAGTTCAAGACCAGCCTGGCCAACATAGTGAAACCCCAACTCTGCTAAAAAAAAAAAAACACAAAAATTAGCTGGGCGTGGTGGCGCATGTCTATAGTCCCAGCTACTTGGGAGGCTGAGGCAGGAGAATCACATGAAGCTGCGTGAGCTGAGATCACGCCACTTCACTCCAGCCTGGGTGACAGAGTGAGACTCTGTCTTAAAACAAAAGCAAAAACAACAACAACAACAACAACAAGACAGAGACTTTAAAAGGGAGACTTTTGTTAACGGATTACTGAACTACAGCCCTTGGGGAAGCCTCCTGTCCCCTCTGTTCCATAGCATTGCCACAGAGTTGTTATATTATCTCAGATCTCCAGTTATATCAAGGGGTGACTGATAGTGATATTCTTTTTTTTTTTTGAGACAGAGTCTCATGTTGCTCCAGCTGGAGAGCTGGAGTACAGTGGCTCCATCTCGGCTCACTGCAACCTCTGCCACCTGGGTTCAAGCGATTCTTCTGCCTCAGCCTCCTGAGTAGCTGGGATTACAGGTGCCCACCACCACACCTGGCTAATTTTTGTATTTTTTTTAGTAGAGTCAGGGTTTCACCATGTTGGTCAGGCTGGTCTCAAACTCCTGGCCTCAGATGATCCACCTGCCTCGGCCTCCCAAAGTATTGGGATTATAGGCATGAGCCACCGCATGTTAATAGAACATTCTTGAGTGGTCTAGAGATAGAGATCATTGAAAAAAGAAGTCAAGAATGAGTGTGGTAATTACTGTAACAACAGAAATAATTGATCAAAAATAAGCTGGAATTTCCTCTTGGGTGACATAATATATTAACATTTTAAATTTAATATATTAAGACTGGGTGCGGAGGCTCACGCCTGTAATCCCAGAACTTTGGGAGGCCGAGGCAGGCTGATCATCTGTGGTCAGGAGTTCGAGACCAGCCTGGCCAACATGGCAAAACCCCATCTCTACTAAAAACACAAAACTTAGCCAGCATGGTGGCATGCGCCTGTAATCCCAGCTACTTGGGAGGCTGAGACACGAGAATGGTTTGAACCTGGGAGGCGGATATTGCAGTAAGTGGAGATCATGCCATTGCACTCCAGCCTGGGCAACAGAGTGAGACTCTGTCTCAAAAATAAATAAATTATTAATTAATTTGATATATTACTATTGTATGGTGTTGTGCTACCTCAACAAAGTTTGAGAATTACTGGAAGCTTAAAGGATACAACAAATTCACCCGTAGGTATTTATGCCCTAATAGAGGCCATCTCTACAATTGATCCTTGTAATTTAAAAGCAAAGGTTGGCTGGGTGTGGTGGCTCACACCTGTAATCCCAGCACTTTGGGAGGCCAAGGCAGGAGAATCACATGAGCCTAGGAGTTCCAGACCAACCCGGGCAACATACCAAGACCCCATTTCTATAATCATAATCACAATCATAAAAGGAAAAAAAGCAAAGCTTGTTTATTCCCAGGAACAGGTGTGGAGCTCGAGGCTGTGCAACTTTACCCAGGGCCATTTTTTGCCTTCTCAGTGACATTTAAGTGAAGATATCATCTATGCAGAAAGCTGTCACTGGTAAGATACTTCTGTGGGTCTTTAACCCTGTTTTTACTGCTCTTTTAAGGTGAATATGCAGGTTTTGATGAGACACAGCCAACAGCTGAATCTGGTGGAAAAGGAAAAGTGATTAAACTTTTAAAGGAAAAATTTCATTTTAAGAAAATAATCATGATTGGAGATGGTGCCACAGACATGGAAGCCTGTCCTCCTGCTGTATGTATTAAGGATGCTAATATTTTTGCAGGTTGTACTTTTTTTTTTTATATATTTATTTATTATTTCTTTATTTTTGTTTTGAGACGGAGTTTCGCCCAGGTTGCCCAGGTTGGAGTGCAGTGGCATGATCTTAGCTCACTGCAATATCTGCCTCCCAGTTCAAACCATTCTGGTATCTCAGCCTCCCAGGTAGCTGGGATTACAGGCACATGCCACCATGCCGGCTAAGTTTTGTATTTTTAGTAGAGACGGGGTTTCGTCACATTGGCCAGGCTGGTCTTGAGCTCCTGACCTCAGAGGTGATCTGCCTACCTTGGCCTCCCAAAGTGCTGGGATTACAGGCATGAGCCACCACGCTCGGCCGTACTTTTGTTTTCACAGCTGATTTATCCTATAATCCCAACACTTTGGGAGGTCAAGGCAGAAAGATCACTTGAGCACAGGAGTTTGAGACCAGCCTGGGCAACATAGTGAGACCTCATCTCTACAAAATAAATAAATAAGATAAAATAAAAACAGCTGATTTAGAACTATGTAAGATTTAAAACAGGAGTTAAACAAAAACAACTCTCATTACAAGATAAAAATGAAATAATAAAAACAAATTCAATCTTGTTTTGTCAACTTTGTGCAAACCCAAGGAAAGTTATGAAGAAGGAACTAAAAACCTTTTCAAGCTTTTAACAATGCCTTATCCCTGTAGTATGGGCAGCATCTTTTAGCCTAGGTGTGTGCTCAGTAGGTTGGTTTCATTTCCCCAAATAATACCATCAACAACTCATAACCGAGATTTTAACGTCATTTTATACTTTATATACTAGTTCCTCATACATTACCTTATTTAATCCTCATACCAGCCCTATGAAGTCAAATTATTATGTTTTGTTTTGTTTTGTTTTTCTTAGACAGAGTCTCACTCTGTCACCCAGGCTGGAGTGCAATGGTGTGCTCTTAGCTCACTGCAACCTCCGCCCTCTGGGTTCAAGTGATTCTCCCACCTTAGCCCCCCAAGTAGCTGGTACCACAGACGCATTCCACCACACCCAGCTAAGATTTTGTGTTTTTGGCGAGGCAGAGTTTCACCATATTGCCCAGGCTGGTCTCGAACTCCTGAGCTCAAGCAATCTCCCCTGCCTTGGCCTCCCAAAGTGCTGATATCACAGGTGTGAACCACCATGCCTAGCCAAATATTGTGTTCTTCTTACTGATAGGGGAACTGAGGCTTGCAGAGATTATATGATTTACCTGTAACATATCAGAGCATTTTATTTTTATTTACTTATTTATTATTTTTTGGAGACAGGGTCTTGCTATGTTGCCCAGGCTGGAGTGCAGTGTTGTGATCATAGCTTATCACAGCCCTGAACTTCTGGGCTCAAAGGATCCTCCCACCTCAGCCTCCTGGGTAGCTGGGATTACAGGTGTGCATCACTGCATCCCACACTACCACAGCATTTTATTCCTCTGAACTAACTTCATTTTCTGAGACTAGCAGAGGTTTTGTTTATTTTTTGGGGTCTTGCTCTGTCACCCAGGTCAGAGTATAGTGGCGCAATCTTTTTTTTTTTTTTTTTTTGTTGAGACGGAGTCTCGCTCTGTCGCCCAGGCTGGAGTGCAGTGGCCAGATCTCAGCTCACTGCAAGCTCCGCCTCCCGGGTTCACGCCATTCTCCTGCCTCAGCCTCCCGAGCAGCCGGGCGCAATCTTAGCTCATTGCAGCCTCGACCTCCCAGACTCAAGCAATCTTCCCATCTCAGCCTCCTGAGTAGCTGGGACTGCAGGCGCATGCCACCACACCTATCTAATTTTGTTTATATTTTGTAGAGATGAGGTCTCACTATGTTGTCCAGGCTAATCTTGAACTCCTGGCTTAAGTGATCTTCCTGCCTTGGCCTGCCAGAGTGCTGGGATTATAGGTGTGAGCCAACATGCCTGGCCA